>NW_028234417.1:18766702-18769202 GCF_977035675.1 Penaeus japonicus
CCATGATGCATTTCAGATGGTTATTTTCGTAGGACCATTATTTTTTTTTCGTTCGCAATATTCTCTTTTTTCAATAAGCTTCCGAAACTTGTAATAGGGATTGCCAGAAAATTGATTGAGCAACAAATGTATCGACGTGAATGTAAAAGTGACTACGGGCCAAGCAAACTGAATTTCCAGATACAGTAGGTTCCTTTGTCTCAGAGCTACA
The DNA here is from genome assembly GCF_977035675.1 of Penaeus japonicus. NCBI lineage: Eukaryota > Metazoa > Arthropoda > Malacostraca > Decapoda > Penaeidae > Penaeus > Penaeus japonicus. Next base: position 18,766,914 of record NW_028234417.1, read on the forward strand.
GCCAATTTATATAATAAAAAACAAAACAATGTCAGATTCGGAATTAGAGGCTAATATCACCAACAATAAAGTCTGTGTTTTTCAATGACAAATGATAATTGATAATTATAATAAGGATCATAATTATAATAGTAAAGATAATAATAATGACAATTTAAGATATTGTAATGGTTATGATAATAGTAACAGCAGTAATAGTGGTATTATTATTAGTAGTAATAGTACTGATAATGATGAAAAAACAATAACAATAATTATAATGACAGTATTGATAACAATTATGACAATAGTAAATATACAATTATCAACATAAATAAAGTGCATCAGAAAAAAACAAAACAATAGCAGTGATAGCAACGTTAATACATAAACAACTATCAAACATTAAAATCATAAATTCCTTTGTCTAGCCGTGTCGAGGCAGACTTTTTTTTTTAGTGCGCGCGTTTGGTTTGCGTATTAGAGTAAGTTTATATGGAAATGGCATTACTCATAGCATGCTGTTTACTAGTAATCAAAACTGTTTAATGTTTTCACGGCTAAAATGAATGGGCTATTTTCATTCCAAATCTTATCCATACGCATTCTGCACACTTACACATACACATCCACACACACACACACATATATATACACATATACACATATGTATATACACACACACAAATATATATATATATATATATATATATATATATATATATATATATATATATATATATGTATATATGTATACACACACACACACACACACACACACACATATATATATATATATATATATATATATATATATATATATATATATATATATATATATATACATATATACATATATATATACATACATATATACATATATACATATATACATATATATATATACATATATATACATATATATATATACATACATATATATATATATATGTGTGTATGTATGTATATATACAGTATATGATACAAAATATAAGAAGCGTTCGTGCAGATAACTAAAATACAGAAAGGGAGAAAAATATTTTGACCCAGAATGCGCGTCATTCCTTTGTTTTGAATCTTCCAGTCGTTATTCTGACATTACCACTAGTTACCACAAAAAAGAAGGCCCAAATACCTTGTTATATATATATATATATTTTTTTTTTCAAAAATTCCTCCGTGACAATTTTCGTCGGCAAATAAGAGATCAGATTTTAGCATTAACGTTCTTTGATCCAAAATTGGAGCGTCGGCAATTGTTTTGAAGGCTTGCATTTTTGGCAGTTATTCACACCGTAATCCGACTTTATAAATTGTCTGCTATGTCTAAGGTACTAATAGAGAGAGATAGAAAAAAAAGTGAACATCGTGTTAGCATGTTGCAGTATATCTAGAATATATCTAATGAAGTTGAAATCGAACTTGAAGGATTGTATTCGTGGAGAGTATTTAATCTTTTGTAAGTGGTTTCATCGATTCGAAAAAAATAGCGCTTGATCATTGTAAATATATCAATTCTCCGCCCAAACACACATACAGGCAACGCACAGACACGCGCGCGCGCGCGCACACACACACACACACACACACACACACACACACACATCTGCACAACTGCATGCAAAACTGACCAGTTGAACACACACATTCATTCTTGCAAAATCCTTTCATCAAGGATCTACTATCTATCGCATCGTCACCTGCTGTTGCCAAATCCACAGAATAGAAAGCTTTAGTCGCCGAGCCTTTCATTCCCTTCCTTTCACGGTCTGTCAATACCGAAAGGGGCTTTTGATAACATATATCGTAACAACATGTCACCGGCGTGCAATGTAAGCAATATAATTTGACAATATAATAATGATCATGATTATAGTTATAGTATTGATGATAATGACATTAATGATGGTAATAATAAAAATAACAACAATAGTGATAGTATGTTAATGGAAATATTTGATATGCTAAACAAACAATAATCATGATAATAAAACATATACAACAGTAATAATGATAATGATAAAAACATCAACAATGTTGAATATGATGATAATGATAACCAAATGATGATCATGATAACAATGGTAATAATAATAGCGATAGTAAGAATATTAAGAATAATAGAGGTAATGATAATAATCATAATGATAATAATGATTATGATAATAATAATGATAATAATAATATTACTAATAATGATAATGATAATAATAATATTACTAATAATGATAATGATAATAATAATATTACTACTAATTCTGATGTTAATTATGATAGATATACTGATAATAAAATGACAACAAATACAAT
>NW_028234417.1:18796702-18804202 GCF_977035675.1 Penaeus japonicus
GGGGTTTGCAGTTGCAACTTGGTATGTTTTGTATGTTGTCCACATTTTGCATTTGCTTTTATGCACTCGCGACCTGTGGAGAAGCATCGGTTAACTTGTATACCTACCACTACGACTGCTAATGATTATTGCAAACGAGAAATACCCCAGAACACCCATGATGTTGCAACCGTTATGTCTGGGGATTCCATTCTAGCCATTTCAAAGGAGATTGATACTTTACGATCATAAATCATTTAAGAACATTTTTCCTTAGTCTTATCTGGAGGAAGGTTCGACATTATGCCTTAAGAAAATACCACTCCTCAAACTCAAGTAGAAGAAGAAAGAGGTTCCGATACCTAATATATCTTTTATCTTGTTCATACATCAGAAATACCTTGTGTCGCTGAGTGTTTTGAAACATTAGGGAAATTAATGAACGCATATTTTTTCTTTAAACTGAGATACCATGATTGTTTACTTGATGAATTGCTTTTCTTGTGATTCTTTTTTTAAAGGTTGGTGGAGGGGAGGAGGAGGGAAGAAAGCGCTGATAGGATGGAAAGAGTACACGGTGGAAACGAAAACAACGATATTGTGTATTATCTGATATTCTAAATATAATAATATGTATGTATACATACAAATATATATATGATATATTATAGATATATATGATATATTTATATTGTTTGATATTTTATAGATAATCACTCACCTCACACAGACACATTCACACACAACAACACACACTCACCACACACACACTCACCACACACACACAACTCACAGATATATATATTGATATATATAGATATTTATAGATTTATATTATGTGATTTATACATATACTCACATCACATCATATACATATACAGATTTATACCACACACAAATATATATTTTAATATATATATATAGTTTATTTATACGTTTTTTATGTGTAGAGTGTGCGTGAGTCTTTATATAGATGTTAGAGGTGATATTGAGTGTATTTAGTGACTATTTATATTTAGTGTGATATATATATTTTAGAGATTTTTCACTACTAACACACATCACACCACACACACACTCTCTCGCACTCTCACACACATAGATATTTTTTTTTAGTTTATTTATTATAGATATTTTGAGTTTTTTATGTATATTGATATATATATAGATATTATATAGGTAGATATATATTATATATAGTTTACATATTAATATATTATTATATATTAGCATATATTGTTATATATATATAGATCCTATCTTTTGATATATATATATAGTATATATACATATTCAGATATATTTGTATGTATGTTTTGTTTTTATTGCAATTTTAGATATATTATTTATAGGATATATAGAGATTTATATATATATTATATTTATATATATATACATACTATATATTTAGTAGAGATATTTATATTATTATATATTATCATAACATTATATATATATATATATATATATATATATATATATATATATATATAAATATATAATAATATATATATATATATTTACATAATACAGATATACACACAGATCTATATATATACATATATATGTATTATATATATATAAATATATATATATCTATAAATTTATTAGATATATATTTTTATGTATATATTAGATATATATATATATATATATATATTATTTATATATATACAGTATATATATGTATTATTATATATGATATATATATATATTTTTATATATATTATTTACAGTTATATATAATATATATATATATTATATTTATATATATACATATATATATATATTGACTATAATTATATATACATATTCCATTCCTTTATTCTAGGTATGTACGTATATACATATATGTATGTATATATATATATATATATATATATATATATATATATATTCTATATTTATTATATTTATTATATATTATATTATACTATTCATATATTATATAAATATATATATAGTATTTATATCTATTTATATAATATATATATATATATATATATATTTTCTTTATATACATACACATATATACACACATCACTCTTATATATATCATAGATTATATATATACTAATATATATATATATTATATATATATATATACCTATATATATACTATATTTATATACAGTATATATATATATATATATTATAGATTTTTATATATATATATTTTATATATTATATATTATGCACATTTATATACGTACATACATGCATATCATATATATAATATTATATATATATATATATATATATTATTATATATTATATATATAAATATATAATATACATACTTATAATATACACATATATATACATACAACTCAAACACACACACACACACACACGCCACACAAACTCACCCACGCACTCACCACACAACATATACATATCTATATTATATTTATCTTTATATATATTAATATATATATATATATATTATATATATATATATATATATACTATATTATATTATAGACACACAGTTTGTGTCTTGTGTGTGTGTGTGTGTGTATGATGTGTGTGTGTGTACGTGTGTGTGTGTGAATGTGTGCTGTGTGTGTGTGTGTGTGTTACATATACACACACACTACACCACACACACACCACACACACACCACACATATATATATATATATATATATATATATATATATATATATATATATATATATATATTATATATGTTATACATACATGAGTATATATAATATATATTTATATATATATATATATATATTTATATATATCATATATATATATATAGCAGTAGAGTAGATAGGATAGATAGATAGATAGATAGATAGATAGACAGAGAGGAGTGAGAGACGAGTGAGAGAGAGAGAGAGAGAGTGAGAGATGAGAAGAGAGAGAGAGAAGCAAGACGAGAAAGGAGCGAGCGAGAGAGAGAGAGGAGAGAGAGAGATGGAGAGAGAGAGAGAGAGAGAGAGAGAGAGAGAGAGAGAGAGAGAGAGAGAGAGAGAGAGAGAGAGAGAGAGAGGGGGAGAAAGAGAGAAAGAGAAAGAGAAAGAGCGTAGTAGCGAAAGGCAGGTGGGAAACCTCGGAGGGAGGGGGGTATCAGGTGTATCTGGGAAGAGGAGGGGAAAGGGAAGGGGGGAGGGGAGGAGCCAGGGAGAGTCTCACAGGGTGTCATGAACACGGGACGGCCATGCATGCAGGAGTTGACCAGTCGTAGAGGCAGTCACGTGGAGACAGCGGCGAGGAACAGACGCGCGGGAGAACGGAGTGACGGAGCGAGTGCCAACGACGGGCGTCCCTCTGTCTCTCGCTCTCTTTCTCTCTAACACGCTCTAAAGACTTAGATGCGGAAGGTGCCGATTATAAAATCAAAACAAGCATGAGATGTAGAGGCACGAGATGTGACCCGCGTTTTTGCGTTGTCTCGGCTACGTCCCGATACAACAAAGCGTTGAGAGCATGCGGGGGGGCATAACCCGCGTTGTGGATAACGGATCGGTGTTACTCCGCAGCGGCCGCGTGTTGGTGTGTCGCGTGGGACTCCCGTGGCCTGACGTAGCCGCCCACGAAGTTGATAGCTTCGCCCATGCGGTGGTCACAACCATGGCGTCAGGGAGCGCACGGCCTCGGCGAGCAAGGACTGCGGGTAGCAGGCAATGCTGATGAGTCGCTGGCGCGGTGAGGAGGGTCGGGGGGAAGGGCGTGGGGGGCGGGCCTGGGGGGACCGCTCAGAGTCAGAATGTTGTGAGTGAGTGGTACTCAGGGCTGTTTGGGAGTGTGAGTGTGGGAGAGTGTGTTTGTGTGAGTGTTTGTGTGTGTGTCGTGTGTGTGTTCTTGAGAGTGTGTTCGTGATAGTTTGTGTGTTTGTGAGGTGTGGTGGCCGTGGTGAGTGTATGTCAGTGTCTCTGGCTGTGGTGGACTGACGGTCTTATAGGGGGTGTGAGTGGGTAGTCGGGAGTTGAGATAGTGTGGTGTGTTAGAGTGTTTGTGTGTGTGTGTGCGCTGAGTGTGGCTTGTCTGTGTGTGTGGGTGTGAGTCGTGTCGTCGTTTGTGTGTGTGTTTGAGCTGTGTGGTGTTCCTGTTTGAGAGGTGTGGTGCTCGTGTGTGTGTGTGTGTGTGGGTGTCGGGTCGCCTGTGTGTGGGTGTGAGGGTGCCGTGGGTGTTGTTGTCTACTCACTATCATATATATAAATCACTCTCACTCACTCTATATCTAACTCCTATCTCTATAGATATGTGACGTGTTGTGTGTGGTGTGTTTGTGTCGTGTATTATTTTGAATATATTTATATAGTACATATATTTATCATTTTATGGTATATATATTGGTATTTTTATGTATTTATTTTCGATATCTCTTCTTGATATTATTAATATGTAAGTTATTTATCTTTTTCATTCATATTTATAACTATATATATATATTTAGTTAGTTATAGATATATTTTTTATTTATATATTTTCATAGTACATTTCTTAACTTACAGATATATATATTTTAGTATATATAGTTATTTATACATACATTTCGATATTTTTTATATTTATATATATATATAAATATATAGATATATATATATTATATAATATTAATTACTTATTGATTTATATTCATGTTTTTATAACTATTTATATGATCATATATACTACTTATATGTATATGTTATATATATAAAGATATATATGTATATATATCAATATATATATATATATTTATATATATATACATATTTTAAAATATATATATTTATATATTTATAGATATATATATATATTTTTAATATATATTTCATATTATTATTTGTATATTGTATTTTTTATCTACATATACAGTATATATAAAGATATATATATATATATATATATTTATTTTATTATATATTATATACATTATAATATATTTATATATTTATATATATATATTTATATATATGATATATATATGTATATATATAAGATAGATAGATAGATAGATAGATAGAGAGATAGATATAGATATAACATAAAATTATTAGATATCTATTTCAAGATATATATATATGTATAGGTATATATTTTTATACATTGTATATATATATATATATTTATATATATTATATATATATATATATAAAATTTACTATATGAATATTATGTATATATATACTAATATAATATCTATACTAATATATATATATATATTTAATATCTATATTTATAATATAAATATCTATATATCTGTTATCCAGAACGTTGTGTAGCTTTCATAATATATTGATCTTACAAACTTACTAACAAGTCTCGTAAAAATATATCTAAATACAATATTACTTCTGCTATCTATATCCTCATATAACTTATCTTATATATCTATATATATATATTATTTCTATATTTATAATTTTCAATATTACATATACTGTATATATTATACTCAATATATATAATATAAATAAATCTCCTAAAAATCTTAACTATCTAAATTACTCTCTATAAAAATATATATAACTCTCTATATATACAATATAAGATATACGTTCAACAACGAGAGCGATTCGAGCGAATACTCAACAATAGTAAAAACGCTATCAACATTTTTAAGACTTCCAATACTTAAGTCAACCTCAATGCACTTGTATTGACGTAATCTCACTTCCAAAAATCACCTACAACCAGACAACACTCATAGAACATCATCTCACTCAATCAAAACAACACCACACTTCGCCGTGGACACCAAACAGCAAAACTCAAATATAGATGTATAGGACTCCCATCAGCATATTCGACTCCGACTCATTCGCATCGAAAGTGCCTATGATAACTCACAGATCAACATCCATAACACTCATCACACTAAAACCCGCTCTCTGTCAACGCCTTCCAAAGCTTTTACCAAGTGGCTTATTAAATTACAATACGCAGTATTCAAAGAAGTCAGAATGATATCGTTTAATCGTCTTGTTCTTATGAAATAACAAACTCCCCTCACCAAACTAATTCGTCACTACAATGAGACCGTCCTTCTTTGTAACCAAAAATCTGCAAACAAACCATACAAAAAGATAACAATACAAAACCATACCTCCTATCAACCCAAATCAATAAACATAGATAAAAACACATCATATAAAACGCACCATCCACTCACACAATATAAAAAAAATCAAAATCACATTCTATGCAACAAAAACATAAAATAAAACTAAATTCACAATAAACCCACAACAATCATAATGCCTCACACAAATAAATATACAACTCCTCAAATTACATAAATAAAAAATATATATAAACTAATACTCCTAAGAAAGACTACACACAAACAAGATACTATAACACACACTCCTCCTCCTAACATCTAAACAAAGAAACAACTCTCTCTACTCTCCCTCTCCTCTATAGAACTTACAAACAACTCCAAAAATACACTAACCCTCACCTACTCACTAATACTATCACAACTACTCTCACTCACATCTCTCACTCTACCACCCAAACTCTCAAACTCTCAACTCTCAATAACATAAACCCAACAAAAACCACTATCACATACCACCCACCCCCCCCCCAACACCACCTCCACACAAACACCCCCCCCACCCTCACCAATCATCCTATCAATATACTATCTCAACAACTAACCCACACACACACCACACACACACCCCCCCATCACTACTCACTATCATCACCCACACCCCTCACTCACTCCCAACACACCATCACACACACCACCAACACCACCCAACCACTACCACCACCCCCCCACACCCACAACACCTCACACACCCCCACACACCACTCATAAACACTATAAACTCATATACACCTATAAATATAAAAACTAATAAAAAACCAACCTCCAATAACCTGCTCTCACTCTAATACTCAGTCGTCTATCACTCTTCCACCTCTCTCACACACACACTACAATATATATAGTCTCACGATCACCGATACAGAATAATCTATCTCTCTCTCATCACCTAACATACTCTCAACCTCCCAACACTATGAAAACACACAAAATAACAATTACACAAATATATAAAAAAAACATCCAAAAACAAAAAACACACTAAAAAACACAACACATAACACACAATCAACACAAAAACACACCACACATAAAAACAACACACACAACACACACACACAACAACATATCTCATCAATCTCCCTCACCTCACACACACACCACAACATACCAACCCCCAACCACCCACACACCCACTCACTCCTCACCTACTCACTCTATCAACACCCTACTCCTCCCACATCTCTCTCTCACTCTCTCTCACACCTCACGCAACTCATCTCAATCATTGCAGCTCTATACTCATAGAGATAGCTATCACACATCACTCACCAACCACACACCCAACCACTACCACAAACCCACCCCCCCACCAAACATACTCCCAAAACCCCTAACCCACCCCACCACCCCCCAAACTCATCACACACCACACACTCCCTCCACACTCCCCCAAACACCACACACCACCCACCACAACCCTCTCTCACTACTCTCACTCACTCACACCCCCAACA
>NW_028234417.1:18809202-18811702 GCF_977035675.1 Penaeus japonicus
TCAGCAGAAGGGGTTTCATTGCACACGATATCGTCGGGAAAACGATAGAAAAGGGACTTCGGGATATAACACTTAGGATAAAGGATAAGAAAGTGGGAATTCTCGGTGTGTCACCAATTGCTCCACTTGTTTATTCGTAATGAAACTAATGATGCTAATGATACGTATAGTGATGATAGCAAGGATAATAATAATGATAATAGGGATACAGATAATGATAGTGATGATAGGGATACAGATAATGATAATGATGATAGGGATACAGATAATGATAATAATAATGATATTGTTGATGATAAATATTATGATATTATAATGATTATAGTAGTAATGATAAAAGAATAATGAAAATTATAATAACACCAGTAATAACAATGGTAATATCAATGATGATGAAAGTAATGATTAAAGTAATGAAGATAATAATGATGATATATATGATAATAATGATAATAATAGTAAGAAAACTGTACTGTTTTTAACTGGCACTCGTTTCCCTTCTGGCGGTATCAGACGAAAAGTAGCGCCTGTCTTTGGCTTCATTTTAGTTGCTTAATGAATATACTGCGTAAGAAGCACCCTAGGGACAATATATGAACTTTAACTGTCGTCCATTAGACGCTTAACATCTGAATACCACTTTGTTTTATGAAGATTTTCAGACGGTTGAAATGTGCAAAAACTCTTAAAGAAATGATTTTAAAAATAAAGCATAAGAAAGTGAAGGGAGTAAAGGGACCCTAAGACACAATGAACAAAACGGAGAACAATGAACGCGCACGGTAGACAATTAGTCTTGAACAACAGGGGGTAAAACATATGGACTGCGAACAGCAAGTAGCAGAGTCTTAGAACACACATGGGGACTGCAGTATATTCGGTGAGATAGATCATACTCTTTACATCACATATGTATCACAAAACTTGATCGCAGCCTGTAATGAGATCGTGTGTTGCTTTAGCATTGCAGAGAGAGGGGTAGGAAGTTACAGACTGTCAAGGGTTAAAACCCCCTACGCAGAGTGCTCGAGAAACTAAGAATTACGGAGCACAATACGCAACAACCTACACTCCTTGGGAAATACTAATCACATCCCGAGTGAGACAAGGTGCCGCGGGAACATGCTCCACATAAGTAAAGAGTGAGGTAACACACGGAGCAGTTCTAGACGAACACACACGATGAGGTATAATCTTGAATCCACAGTGAGGGGGGGGGGGTCATTAGGAGCTCCCAGGGCTTATGAGGGGGAGGAGGGAGGGGCGAGGGAAGACCCCAGCACGGGAGGTGTTGGGATCACGCTAACATGATCTGCAGGATGCACGTGACTTGATAGTTACAACTGCATGTAGTATCGAGTTACGGAGGAATAAATACGATGTCGCGGTGTGTTATCCTCATAGAAGTCCGACATCAACCATATGATTTAAACATCTTTTTCTGATTTTCTTATCATTCACTCATCCTTTTTTGTCTCTCACTACTATGCAGTTGTTGTAAACATGGACAGTTTGTCACTTACAATTTCCCCAAGAAATAGCACTACTGTAGAGGCAATAAAAGCCTTGATAGTAAAACTTAATTAGTCGTGTGTTTCTCTTAGAAATAGTGATGACACTGTAATTACATTTCACATCATGCAAAACATATGTAATGGCATTTGAGAGGAAGAGAAAAGGAGACACAAAAGGAGGGGGGATAGACCGAAAGAGAATTTGGGTAGGTGGATAAATGATGTAGAGAATGATAGATAGATAGATAGATGAATAGAGAGATAGATAGAGAGATAGATAAAAATAAATAAATAAATAAAGAAAGATAGATAGATAAATAGATAGATAGATAGAAAGAGAGAGAGTGAGAGAGTGAGAGAGTGAGAGAGTGAGAGACTGAAAGAGTGAAAGAGTGAGAGGGTGAGAGAATGAGAGAGAGAGAGAGAGAGAGAGAGAGAGAGAGAGAGAGAGAGAGAGAGAGAGAGAGAGAGAGAGAGAGAGAGAGAGAGAGAGAGAGAGAGAGAGAGAGGAAGAGAGAGAGAGAGAGAGAGAGAAAGGAAGAGAGAAAAGAGAAAGAGTAGAAAGAGTGAGAGAGAATTGAGAGAGCGAAGAGAGAGAGAGAGAGAGAAGAAGAGAGGAGAGAGAGAGAGAGAGAGAGAAGAGAGAGAGTAGAGAGAGAAAGAGAGAGAAAGAGAGAGAGAGAGAAGAGAAAGAGAGAGAGAAAGAAAGAGAAAAGATAGAATATAGAGTGAAAAGAGAAGAGAGAGAGAGAAAGAAGAGTAAGAATGCAAGAGAGAGAGAGAGAAGATAGGAAGAGACAGAGAGAAAAGAGATAAAGAGAGACAGAGAAGAGAGAGAGAGAGAGAGAGAGAGAGAGAAAGGATGAGAGAGAGAAAGAGAGAGAGAGAAATGAAGAGAATGGAGCGAGAGAGAGAGAGAGAGATAAGAGAGAGAGACAAGGGATAGAGAGAGAAAGGTGAGAGAGAGAGAGAGAGAGAGAGAGAGA
>NW_028234417.1:18827121-18829621 GCF_977035675.1 Penaeus japonicus
CACTCTGGATTAAATAGCAATTGGAAATGCCGATAAGACACGACAGGAGTTAGGATAAGGTTTAGATAAGGTTGTTTGGATTGTCAACTTTGTAGAGATTAAGAACACACGCACGCACACTTACACACACACACACAGACACACAAGCACACACACACATACACACACACACACACACACACACACACACACACACACACACACACACACACACACACACACACACACACACACACACACACACACACACACACACACACACACACACATGTAATCTTGGAATAATGTCTATCTTCGAATTGCACGAAACTTATTTAGAAAAAAGGGGAAAAACCAAAAACAGGCAGTCATTCAACACCGAATGTTCTTCCACGCTAATTCTCATTGCTAGATAGTCAATCATACTTTCCACGCAATATTCATTAAATATTAAGATGATCTAAAAAGAAAAAAAAAGAAAAAGAAAAAAAAAAACAATAGATAATCACAATCTCGACATTTCCTCTTCGTTTTTCAACCACGAAGCCATGATCGTGCTAATATAGAAGTTTCTGCCACGAGCTTTTATTTGCACCAATTAAAGACAGATGTGTTTCAAATCTGTTTTAAGATACTTCAGATTGACTCTTGTGCCCCTTTCGAGTTTGATGCAGACTGCAATTAAAGCGAAACATCAAAGAATTTTTATGTTCGAACGACAATGATATTCTAAACAGACTGACACGGCACAATAAAAGGATATAACGACCGATAACGCTTTGTGCCGCGACTGGATTTGTGTCAAATAGATGTATGTATTTTATGAATTTCTGCTGTAGGCGAGTTCATGTATTTAGAAAAAAAAAAAAATCTGAATGTAAAGTCATTCACTGAACTTCTTTTATCTTGACAAAAGTCAGGCGTTTGTAGTAACAGTTAATTAGCTCTGTATTATTAACATAATCTGTAGAGAAAGATCTAAGGAAGTAATTATTAACGCTACTCCCAGTCTCGTGCTCCATTGCTATCATCACCGGGAAATGGGCGTAAACATATTTACATTTCGACTTTATTTACCTTCTTGAGAGGAAAGGCATGTAATAATACATTGTTTATTTGCTTTATTGTATATGTTACTTTCTCTTCCTCTTACTGTGTCTCTTCTACGCATTTCTTGCTTTCGTACGACATCTCCTTTCTTTAATCGGTCTATCTTTCTGTTCTATTCCTTTCTATTCCTTTTCTATTCCTTGTGTCCCGCCAGGTACGCTGACGGAGCTGACGACGCTGCAGGTGAGCGACAACCCCCTCACGTTCCCTCCTGCCGAGGTCCTTCGGGGCGGGACGCGAGCCATCCTGGGCTTCCTCAAGAGCAGATGTCCGGCGAAGGAGACCAAGACAGGAAGTCTTCCAGTCCCCAGAGGGCGAGGCGGCGAGGGCAGCGCCTTCGCGGAGGCCTCGAGCGAAGGCGACGGAGTCCAAAGGGAAGGGGCAGGAGGCGGCGGAGACGAGGTCTCGGGCGGCCACCCCGAGCACCTCATGCGCGAGGAGTCGAGCGGCGAGTCGGGCTCGTGGAGTGACGCCAGCGGACAGGAGTGCAGAGAGTTCCCTTCGTTGCAACAAAGCAAAATGGCCGCCGACGCCTGCAGCCTGCCGTCTCTGCCCTCAATCACTCAGCCTTCGCACGCCGAATCCGCCGGGGGCTTCCGCATCGACATCAAACACAGTGACTCTCTCGAGGAGCAGGAAATGCACCTTCAAGTTCCTCCTCAGGACAGCGGCAGAGAGACGCTCGGTCGCCCCCCGAGTCCTATTTCTGCCTGTCTCTTGACGCCCAACAACGACTTCCCGGGCCGACCCGAGTACGACTTCCCGCTCGATGAACGGTGCCACCCGCCTCACCTCGAGGGGGAATGTCACGACCACGACGACAACGACAGCCTGGGATGGAAGTGCGAGTGCTTCAGGTCTTACTCGCCCTTGACCAGAGACAGGATGCGGGTCGTGAGCTACTCCAAGCCCAAGAACAGACTCGTGAAGAACACAAGCACAGACCAAGAACCGCCGGCGGAGAACGGCAACAGCTCAGAGCCTCAAGAACAAGAGAACATCTTCCCGACCGGAAACACGATAGCACACCGAAGAAGCCTTCATCTCCGCCTGCAGGGAGACTGGCAGACGATGGTGGAGGACGACCTAGAGAGCCTCGAGGGCGACATCGGGGAGGGCTACAGGAGACCGCTCAGCGATTCAGATGAAGACGAAAAAGACAAGAGAAAGGTAAACGCAGCTCGTGCAACAGGACCTTTATTTCCTTTTTCATCCACCTTTCATGGGGCATTCATCTCCTCGATTCACATTTAATCATAAGAACTTGTTTAATAACGTGGAAACAGTGTCCCACATGCACAGAGGTCGCTGAGTGAATAAAAGCTCTGAAGCTTTGTGTGGGAAAACTGGGGTCTCCGTTATTAAATCACGGTCAGATTAGAACTAAGTCGAACAGTTAGGTGAAGCTGAA
>NW_028234417.1:18834621-18839621 GCF_977035675.1 Penaeus japonicus
ATATGCATTCTGCAAATGGTGATACAAATGAATCGAGGCTTTAACAAGCCAGTCAGGTACCACAGTGTCCTCCCATCATAACTTTAATTTTAGGTTGCGTGCGAATTAACGTGAATACGTGAATTGCCTTTCGTGTGTGTTTTGTGTGTGCGTGGCCAAGTGTGATTGATTGCAACCCTTCCTCTACGCGTGGTTCATACAACGTAGATTCTAGATTCTAGATTCCAGATTAAGGTACTGGATCTCTATAGCCTGGTTGATGAAGGGACACTCTGTTCGCCGGGAACTAAAGGCGGACAGACACGCGAACTCCCCGGACATTAACTAAGCCTTTGATACGTCATTTGTCATTTGCGCCTCGACCTTGGCCCTCGAAAGAAGAGGAGATGTTTAAGGAATCATTCATTCGTATATATCACATGCCTGCACACAGATGCACATGCATACACACATGCATATGCCTGCACACGCAAGCACATGCGTAACACACACACACACAAACGCAAAAATACCTCCCTCCCCCCCCTCTCTCTCTAGATATCTCTATATCTCCCTCTCTTTATTCTCTCTCTCTCTCTCTCTCTCTCTCTCTCTCTCTCTCTCTCTCTCTTCTTCTTCTTCTTCTTCTCTCTCTCTCTCTCTCTCTTCCTCTCTCTCTCTCTCTCTCTCTCTCTCTCTCTCTCTCTCTCTCTCTCTCTCTCTCTCTCTCTCTCTCTCTCTCTCTCTCTCTCTCTCTCTTTCTCTCTCTCTCTCTCACTCACTCTCTCTCCCTCTCTTCCTCCCCCTTTATCATCATCAAATATGAGATTAAGATGGACTTCAAAACCCCAACGTGTGCGTGACTGATCGCTAAGAAATTCAAAGAAAATAAACTTTTCTTCCTTCCTTTCTTTTTCAAATTGCCACCGACGACGAGAGGTTTTAGTGAGGTTTCACTATGCGAAGAGATGATGGAGGGAAGGGGTTAAAAAGAGTTTGTGTTTCATTTTGATCTTAAAGTTGAATTTCTCTTCCATTTCTTTTGGTATTGAGATCATAATTGTTATCACAATTACGTGTTACTGTTATTGTTGTTATCTTCATCTTCATTATCATCCTCCTCCTCCTTATCATCATCATCATTATTATCATCAGCAGCAGCATTATCATTGTCAGGTCATTAATAACATTGTCATTGTTTTTATTATTGTTATTATTATTATTACATTTATTATTATCATTATCATTGCTACTGTCATCATAATAATAATTATTACTACATTTGTAATCCTCATCAATATCCTCCTAAGCATCATTCTCATCATCGTTATCATCATTGTCACTGTCACCATATTCATCTCCATCACAATCCTCCTCCTCCTCATCATCACGATCCTCCTTTACCTCCTCTTCCTCCTCCTCATAATCATAATCATCATCACATTTACCCTACACCTTATCATTATCACGAATATTCTCTCCACAAATTTCCGCATTCTTCCCACTCTCACCAACACCATTCTCACTACTCATCACTACCATCACTATCATCACCATTATCATCAACGCACAAAAACTAACAAGACGTTATAGATTTGCAAGGAATGTTAACCCTCGAACAGATAACATCTTCGTGAGTTCCTTTTGTGTTATGAGGAGGAACTGCGTCATGTGAGAAAGAATTATGGAGAAAAGTAGGAATGCAAGTTACATGTGGCGAGGAATGTCTGGAAGAATCGCCTGCAGGTTATGTTCTGTGGGTATTCGGCATAATTCATATTTTTTTTCCTGTTTAAGATAAGATAGGAGAAGAGAAGAGAATGGAAAGGCAGAGAAGGGAGAGAGAGAGAGAGAGAGAGAGAGAGAGAGAGAGAGAGAGAGAGAGAGAGAGAGAGAGAGAGAGAGAGAGAGAGAGAGAGAGAGAGAGAGAAAGAAGAGAGAGAAAGAGAGAGAAAGAGAGAGAAAGAGAGAGAGAGAGAGAGAGGGAGAGAGAGAGAGAAGGAGAGATTTAGTAGATAGTGAAATAGCTAGATAAAGAGAAAGATAGATAGGTAAAGAGAGAGAGAGAGAGAGAGAGAGAGAGAGAGAGAGAGAGAGAGAGAGAGAGAGAGAGAGAGAGAGAGAGAGAGAGAGAGAAAGAAAGAGAGAGAGAAAGAGATAGAGAAAGAAAAAATAGACAGATCAAGAGAAAGAGAGACCAACCAGCAGACAGAGAATCAGAAAAAAAAATCGAGCCGGAGAAAGAAAAAGACCGAAAACAGAAGAGGAAATCCCATCTCGCGTGCCAAAGAGTTGTGTGCGAAGCAACTTCAGTACCTCTGGTGTGAGTGTTGTCAGCACTTACGGCACTCACAGAGGCGCGTCCCTCGCCGTCCTCGCCAATCGGTGCGTGTCATCTCTCTTCATGCGGCGTCTCGTGTCGAGTCTCTTTGGGAAAGTATTAGTTTTTGTAACTTTTTTTCTATTTTTTTTGTTGTCTTTTCCCCTAATATGGTTTATTTGACATATTTATATATGTCTTAAAAACTCTTAAACTTTTTTCTTTTTTTCGTGATTATTATGATAAATTGTATAATTGTTCCTTTTGCTCCTGCGATTAGGGAACAATTAGATTCAAAGGAGTTTGTTCTTTTTCGTTTTGTGCGTGAGCCTTGCCTCTCCTAATGTACGAAGCGTGTGAGATAATTTCTCGAATTCCCGGGGAAAATATGGCTGTAAAATGCCTCCTGCAATAAGCAAACCTAATTGCAAACTGACACAAAAATACCCCAAGAATTCGAGGAAAAGCTGAATTTTAAACCCAATGGTGACAGAAGTAGAAAAAATATTTGGAGAATTGTTTTAGACTCAACGATGAAAAGGACGAGGGAAATGTCACTAAAAAAAGAGAAAATGTGAGAAAAGGAGAGAGAAGTACAACGTAATTTCCATTATTTTACAGCTTATCTTAGACAAAACGATGGAAGATGACATTAATGTAAGTGTCTTCACAGCAACAAATTTGCATGATGGCTAAAGGCATATAAATACCATATATCAGTCTCTTCAGTGTTGTTACTGTTATTATCTTTATCTTTATAGTAATTATCATCATTATTCATATCATTGTCATTACCATAATCATTATCGGTATAATTTATCATCATCATTATCTTTAATATTATTATCATCATTATCATTAGTACTATCATTATTATTATCATTATTATTATTATTATTATTATTATTATTATTATTATTATTATTATTATTATTATTATTATCATTATTATTATTATTATTATTATTATTATTATTATTATTATTATTGTTATTATTACTGTTATTATTATTATTATTATTATTATTATTATTATTACTATTATTATTATTATTATTATCATTATTATTATTATTATTATTATTATCATTATTATTATTATCATTATTATCATTATTATTTTTATCATCATTATCATCTTTATAATAACAATTATTATAATCTTTACTATCATCATTATCATTATCATTATCCTTATCATACTTATCATTATTGGTATCATTATTAACCTTATCATAATTATTAGCATTAATATTGTTATCATCATTATTATTGTTATCATTATCACTATATTACTAAAATTGTTATCATCATGTTTATTGCTATTATTGTTATCATTATCATTATCATCATTATTATCATTATCATCAATATTATCTTTATTGTCATCGTCATTATAATTGGTATTATCAATAGTGTTATTGTAATTACTATTATTATGTTTTTTATTATCATTATCATATAATTATCATTATCGCCATTTTGTTATCATTATCATCAGTATCATTATTATTATCGGTATTGTTATCATTAATATCACTTCTGTCATTAACATCACTATCATCATTTTTGTTATTATCATTACCATCATCATTATCATCTTAATCATGATGATCATCATTATCATCTTAATCATTATCATCATCATTATCATCTTAATCATTATCAATCTTATCATTATCACTTATATTATCATTATTCATTATTGCTATTATCCTTATCATTATTGTTATCATCACTACCCTTATGATTATTATCACTGTTATCATTATTGTCATTATTGTAATTGTTATTATCATCATCACTTTATCATTACCATTATCATAATTATCATTATCCCCAGTGCTATTGCTGATATCATTATCATTACAATTGTCATTATTATTGTTATCAAGAATTGTTATAAGAATTTTATCATTATCATCATTATCAATATTGTTATCATCCTTATCATTGATATTATCATCATTATTTTTTAATCATTATCAGCATTATTGTTATCATCACTCTGATATCATAATTATTATTATTATTATTATTATTATTATTATCATTATTATTATTATTATTATCACCAATACTATCATCATTGTTGTTATTATCATAATTATCATTATCATCCTTATGATCGTTATCGTTATTACTGTAATTAGCATTAAAGTTATCACCATTATCATCACAACTACTATAATTGCCATTATCATAATTATTATTACTATCATCATTATTGATATGATAGTCATCATTATCATTATCATCATCATTATCAATGTTATCACCCCTATCTACCTCTAGTAATAAACATAAATCCCCCCCCCCTTGCCCCCAGGAGCGCGGACGGATTAGAAGCGTGGCGAGACGAGGCGAGGCAAATGCAGCAGCACCACACTCTGCACCCGGGTTAGTGGGCTTCTTTTCATAAACTACTTTGTTATTGTGGACGTGTGGTTCGTTATATAACCTGAGATTCGCTTTTTTCTTCTTCTTCTTCTTCTTATTCTTATTCTTCTTTTTTTTTGTAAGGGATTCATAGCTCTTGACTCTATATAACTTATGACCGTGTTGCCCTTTTATCACCAAGGATGAAAACATATGGTAATTTTACACTATTAGCCCCTCTCATAAACACATTAACTCTACCTGAACATATACCCTATGAACTTACGTTTTCGTTGTATTTTTTTCTTATTCATACTTTAGG
>NW_028234417.1:18922121-18924621 GCF_977035675.1 Penaeus japonicus
ATGATGATAAATATCAAAATACAAAAAGGAAAAATAGACGTAACACAAAAAATAAATAAAAAGAAAAATATATGAATGGCACTAAGAAGAAAAAGTTGTTATGGCACTTGAGAAGACGTTTAAGTACCGTTCCTTATGGACAGGTAACACTACATGATTTCACAGTATTGACTCTGTTGTCGATTTCCCACCCTATTTCATCTTCTACTCCGTCTTATTCCTTTTCTTCTTGTTTTTTTCTCTTTCTTCTTTTTCATTTTTTTTTATTCTATTGCTACTACTACCACTAATAGTACAACTGCTATTGCTACTACTACTACTTCTTCTTCTTCTTTTCTTCTTCTCCCACCCATCACCATCACCATAGCCATCATCACCACCATCACCACCACCACCACCACCATCATCCTCCTCCTCTTCATCTTTGCTGTAATAATAGTATAGCCAACATTTTGCACAAGGTCTAAATCAGAGCCACAATTGGACTGAAATCACAGAGTATCAAACGGGCGTCGTATTAAAGGAAAGGTTAATAAAAAGCTAGACACAGACACGTACCTTTTAGAACAGACTTACTGTGATATTTACGTGTATATTTTTTCACTTTCTTGTTGTTGTTGTTGGCCTGTTTCTTCGTCTGTAGTTCTGTCGTTCCTGTAAACAATCTCCTATTTTGTAGATCCTGGAATGATGATGGTGATGATGTGATGATGATGATTATGATGATGATGCTAATGATAATGATGGTGATGATAATGATGATGATGATAATGATGAGGATTATGATTATGATAATTATAATGATGGTGATGAGGCTGATAATGATGATGATAATGATGATGAGAAGGAAGAGAAGGAAAAGATGAAAAGGTCGGAATAGAACTACTACTACATCTATTAGATAGTACGAACACTATCAACCAGCACCCGAGGAAAAGTGTCTAAAAACCCCTACAAGTCCTCCAAGGAACATTACTCACAACGCCAGCACACCTCATACACTGTCCTTTTCACAGGTCAAACAAGGCCATGAGAGCGTGAGTTTTTTATGATTTCTTGATGGAAAAGAAAATGAAAGGTCAAACCAGCACGAAGAACAGGCAGAGCAAGGGAGATGAAAGGGAGGAATAGAATAAGAAAGAGATAGATGGAAGGAAATGGCGTTAGTGTGTGTGAATGAGACATGGGAAGTATTGATGAGTCAGAGAATGAGAGAAAGAGAGAGAGAGATCTAGAGAGAGAGAGAGAGAGAGAGAGAGAGAGAGAGAGAGAGAGAGAGAGAGAGAGAGAGAGAGAGAGAGAGAGAGAGAGAGAGAGAGAGAGAGAGAGAGAGAGAGAGAGAGAGAGAGAGAGAGAGGGAGAGGGAGAGGGAGAGAGAGAGAGAGAGAGAGGGAGAGATAGATAGATAGATAGATAGAGAGAGAGAGAATGAAGTAATGAATAAAAAAGATAGATGAATAGAGTAATAGATACACAGACATCGCCAAGAAGAAGAAGACAAAGAAGAGGAGGAAGAGAAACGGACAATAATTCATTAAGAGTTGTTTACGAAGAAAACTACCTCCAACGACGGACTTTCGCACAGGCCGTAACTCAACAAGAATTCCGGGGTCCTTCTCTCTCTCTCTCTCTCTCTCTCCCTCTCTCTCTCTTTCTCTCTCTCCTCACTCTCTTTCTCTCTCTCTCTCTCTCTTTCTTTCTCTCTCTCTTTCTCTCTCTCTCTCTCTCTCTCTCTCTCTCTCTCTCTCTCTCTCTCTCTCTCTCCTCTCTCTCTCTCTCTCTTTCTCTCTCTCTCTCTCTCTTTGGATCATGTATGTAAACACCCTGTGCCACCGGTGCCATCAATTTGTAAACCACCAGTACCACCAGTTTGTAACCCACCACTGAGAGCAGTTGTTATCACCACTCGATGCCCTGGTTGTGATGCGGTTGGGTAATCAGACAGACGTTCACGTGCCATGGTCTTTATTGTGGACTCTAATACACTAGACCCTGGCCGAAGGCCAGAGGTCAGAGCGGTTCGCTCTAGTCTGTCTGTCTGACCTCTCTGTCCTGATCTGTCTGTGTGCCTGTCCTTACATGTCCTTAAGTACAAATCTTTAGTCACTTTCTTCGCCTCGGGGCTTCCGTTAGGAAACACAGCTGCCTAGAAAAGCTTGTGTTCCGAGGCGGAAACGAACACAGGAAGCAGGGTGCGTCAGGTCAAGACACACTGCCATCGGTATTGCATTGAATTAAGTAGTCATATATGATCAATGTCTTATGTCACATAATATCAATACCAATGCCTTACAATGTATATCCACCCTATATATATAATGCTTTCATATTCATCCTTTCATGCTATCGCCCTTTTGTGCTGGCTTTATTTATTACGCCATCGTCGGGAGCGGCGGCCTGGAATTAGAGGCTCGTTCCGGGATATTACGCAATCCAATTTACTCCAGAGGGTCTTACGAGGATGAAGAAGAAGAAGAAAAAAAATGGTATTGGCGCTTTC
>NW_028234417.1:18959621-18962121 GCF_977035675.1 Penaeus japonicus
TAACTCTTCACACGTGTTATATCTCAATTATCGTCAGGTTTCTCAGAGCCTACCGTGTTAAATCTATTGAAAGTGTTATTGAAAGTTTCGTAGAGTGATATATCTTTTGTCTTGCACATATATACTAGTTTATTATAGTATGTAGAGAACAGTTTTACTGTTTTTTTATGCTTTGATTTACTGTCCACTATCTGTACAATATTTACATCTATTTACAATTTCAATGTCGACAACTTTCTCTATTATTTACTTATGTTTTTTTTCATGTTGTTTCCCCACGTGCATTACATAATTCGAAATGATTTCTCCCAATTTATTCATAATAACTAGAAGATTTCTACCATGCATACTAAAGCATATACAGTAAATATTTCTATATATGACTTAAAAATATTAAAATTCAAGTCTCCCTCTAAAACCTCAAAAAATTATAAATAGTTTTCATCTTCATTTATTATGTCTATTCATATCTGAGTGAATCTATTCCTAGTCTGTTCTTAGAGCCGGCCGACCCTACAGGCGACTACTATATTATACGAATAGACATTATAATGTTTCCTATCCAGTTGCAATACAATGTCTTCCTTTCAAATCATAATTAATTTTCCTCCATTCTCTTTTTCGAGGTTCTGTCGAATTCAAAACCACTTCACCCAAAATCCTACTATTTCTTACGGTCGTTCTGTGCATGTATTTTAGCATATGTAAAGCCTCTCTACTTTTACATTTTCTTTGAATTAAGATTTTTTTTCCGGTAAACTTGATAAATAAAAGGAACATTTTCCTATGGTCTGTATATATCTATCGATTTCTTTCTCGCTGACCAGCTCACTTACTCCAAACCACCACGCCCAAACTACTCACACGGACTGCAGGGCGTGTCCTATCTTTATTCTGAACATCTATTTTTATACATCTGTTTTCATGTCCCGTCGCTCAAACTACAGTCGCTCTACACGCGATAGAATATGTACAATATTTACATTCATCTTTATTCTTGTATTGTAGTGTTTGTAACATCATAAGAAGTAATTGCCTTTCTTTATATGTTGTCTGCTTACATCTATTTATACATAAATTATCTGTCCTGACTTCTCTAGCCGATTTAAAACCACTGTGGCTACATTACTCTCACAATCTGCATTGTATGATCACTCTTCATTCTAATTTTGCATCAATTTATTCAATAACAATTCTCATCTATCCTCTTAAGTTTTTTTTTTTTGTTTTTTGTTTTTTTGTGTTTATGTTTACTGAGCTCCCTACATGATTTCAAACCAAAATGACTAGAATACTACTTTATGACGATTTTTTTTAAATCTTCATTTTCTTTCCTTTTTTTTAGTTTACACGACACGGATTCCCATGAATAACTGTATTCTTAGTCTTTCTATACCCAATTTTCCATTATTCTCTCCGCTGAGGTCGCTGGCGGACTTAAAACCACCGCTCCCAGATTTCTCTCACGTTCCATTCAGCCGTTCTACATACTATGCAAATCCTCTCCTTTGATCTGCAGATGTAGTGTGTTGATACCTTTAAGGTATACGGAACCAAAGCGGATGCTGCGATTCTCGACCACAATCTAATTGTTGGTTGGTATTATATTGTACTGGGGTGGTTTGGTTGTAGATTTCGTAACCAATTGAATTCTTTTCTGTCTTTCGGGAAAATTGTGATTGTGTTTACTGTGGTTGTGGTATCATTAAAAGTTGTTTTGTCTTTGAGTCTCCGAGTTTTGTTCTTCTATCTGTTTATCATGATTTCTTTGCCTGTCTCTTTGATTCTGTCGGTCTCTCTCTCTCTCTCTCTCTCTCTCTCTCTCTCTCTCTCTCTCTCTCTCTCTCTCTCTCTCTCTCTCTCTCTCTCATTCTCTCTCATTCTCTCTCTTTCTCTCTCTCTCTCTCTCTCTCTCTCTCTCTCTCTCTCTCTCTCTCTCTCTCTCTCTCTCTCTCTATATATATATATATATATATATATATATATATATATATATATATATATATATTTTTACACACACACAACAAACACACATACACACAACACACAAACATACACACACATACACATACACACACATATACGCACAACACTCACACACAAAACACACACACACATACACACAACACACACACATACACACAACAACACACACATACACACAACACACACACACACAACACAACCACACACACACACACACACACACACACACACACACACACACACACACACAACACACACACACACACACACACACACACACACACACACACACACACACACACACACACACACACACACACAACACACACACACACACACACACACAAAACACACACACACACACACAAAACACACACACACACACACAAAACACACACACACACACACACATACACACATAAAATAATCACAAATCATCCTGTATTGGTGACAAAATAAACTGATGGAAAGAAGAGCTTATCAGAAAAAGACATTCAGCAATCATAAGTTACAA
>NW_028234417.1:18992121-18994621 GCF_977035675.1 Penaeus japonicus
GAGAGAGGGGGGGGGGAGGAGGATGGGAGAGAGGGAAGGAGTGAGAGGGAAGGGAAAGAGAGAGCGACGAGGGGAGAGTGATGGGAGAGGCGGAGGGGAGAGAGGCAGGGGAGGGAGCGAGCAGGGGAGAGAAGTGGATTGATATGGGGAGCGGAGGAGAGAGAGAGAGAGAGAGAGAGAGAGAGAGAGCGGAACTGCTGTTGAAGGGATGAGACAATTTTATCGCCGTGGAAGTAATAAAACAAATTATCACAAGGGGTTCTAGCAATAGAGAAGGGATTCTGATATGATCTTAGATCTAATCCAATCGGAAACATCTTCACATAATAAACCACACAGACACAGAGACAACACAAAGAAAATGTCTTACGGAAGGAAGAGGGAGACTTGAGAAATAAAGAATGAGGGAGGGATGGAAGGGTAGGGAAGGGAACAGAGGATGAGGAGGGGAGCGAAGAGGGGTAGGGCAAGAGGGCAAGAGGGTAATGGGAGTGGAACGGGGAGAGGGGGGGGGGTTACGAAGGGAAACAGTGTGCCAGCAGTCGTTGGGAAAGAGCCAAGAGAAGTGGGGTGGGGAGGTGTACAGCCCTTAACCCACGCTGATCGTATGGGCTTTATGTACCTCTGTGAGTACTTTTATTGTCCTTGGGTTTGTGGTGTTGGAGGTCCGTGTGGCATTGGTGATGATACCGGTGGTGAGGACGATGATGATGATGAGGGTGAGGGTAAGGGTGAGGGTGAGGGTGATGGGTGAGGGTGAAGGTGAGGGTGAGGGTGCAAATTTTCAACTAGTTATGTTTTGTCTGACATGAAAGAAAAATAAGAAATAATTGCTTCACTCACAAACCACTCATGTCACAGTTTAATTTTACATACACTTTGGGATCAAAAGTTAGACATGCAAATGTGAATGTACGTGGAAGCTTGTTATTTATACAATCATCTATTCATATATTATCTATCACAAAAAGAAAGAAGATATATCAATTCAGTCTGATTGTTTCCCAGAATAATAAAATAACCAGAATAATTTATATTCCACATGACAAGTTCATTACCAGTGATATTATCTTGAAAGTTATGGTACTTATCAATTTAATGATGAATATTTATTAACTTGTTAATTATCTTTTTTGTGGTGTGGTGTGTGTGTGTGTGTGTGTGTGTGTGTGTGTGTGTGTGTGTGTGTGTGTGTGTGTGTGTGTGTGTGTGTGTGTGTGTGTGTGTGTGTGTGTGTGTGTGTGTGTGTGTGTGTGTGTGTGTGTGTGTGTGTGTGTGAGTATATATGTGTGTGTGAATGTGTGCGTACCTCCGTGTGTCTAAATTGCACACGTGCACAATGCTACATCAAAAACTATTCTGCTCTCCAAATGAAGAGCACTTTTTCGAGTGCGCCGCAGTAAGCCCCCGCTCACAACCAACTAAAGCACAGCGCATTCGTTAAGCTCAGCCTCACTTTGTTTTTGTCTCCGTATCTCAACTCCGCCCGACTGCATGTGGTGTGTTACAATCATGTCCCGTCTCTGGGCATCTTATCTTCCACTTGGCACTGCCTCACTCGGGTGGCTCATGTTTTGTTTCGTTCTGGTTCTATATTAAAGAGTAGATTTGAAGCAGTTTGGGTTGATTTGAGGAAATTACTGTCCTTCGAGGGAAATTATTCAACATCCATAGCCTGTTAGTATCCAGTGATTTCGGAAGCAATACTGCATCTTCGAAGAGTCATAACAAAGCAAACAAAACGGAATACTGATCTTAGGTTGTGGGTTATTTATCGACGCACAAACAAAAATGCAATCAATATCGAGGTGCGTTGTCCGAATGAGCTTATGGTGTATCCGAAAAACTGCCTCGCCCCCCCCCCCTTCCAAAATCCCATTACTACAACAACACATCCCAGACTCTCCGTCACGTCGTCTGGCCTTGAAACATACAATATACATCATTCAGACAATTTCGAATACAAGTGTCCTTTGCTTGATTCTTCGGTGCGCTGAACACATACAACGCCGAGGCAATGGAACGAAAATGCATTGCAGTTCCATGGTATTGGGTCTGTGTGTGCTTGCGTGCTTGCATATGTGTGTGTGTGTGTGCGTGTGTACTCTGTAAATATGTAAAAGGATACGAGTATATACTGTATATATATATATATATATATATATATATATATATATATATATATATATATATATATATATATATATATATATATATATATATATTACATATATTATATACATAATATATCTTATATCTATATCTATCTTCTCTTCTCTCTCTCATCTCTCTCTTCTCTTCCTCACTATCCTCCCCCTTCCTCTTCTTTCTTTCATCTCCTCTATCTCTCCTCGAACACCTCCTCCTTCTCTCTCCAATCCTCTCTCTCTCTCTCCACGCTCTCTTATCCTCTCTCGCTCTCTCTCTTTCTCTTCTCTCTCTCTCTCTCTCCTCTCTTTCTCTCTCCTCTTCTCTCCTCTGTTCTCTCTATGGGATATGT
>NW_028234417.1:19004621-19007121 GCF_977035675.1 Penaeus japonicus
AAAAGAGAGAAAAAAGAGGTTTCAAAAATGAGAATATTAATCCCGTGTTGACATAAGGGAAAGCTGGAGACGACGGGTCCTAATTAAACGCTAATTCGTCCAACCGGTCTTGATGAGGCTAGCGTGAGCGATAGTCTCAAGGTCTCCAGACAACAGCTTTCTCTATTTTATTTCTCTTTTTTTCTCTCTTTCACTCTCTCTCTTCTGTTTTGTTTTCTCTTTATTTTTGCTCTTTTTGTCTTCTTTTCAAATTTTCTGTATATATATATATAAGAAAAATGTTTCTACAATATATATATATATATATATATATATATATATATATATTGTAGAAACTTTTTTTCTTGCGTTTATGCCTGTGTTCCTGTGTTTATGCGTGTGTGTGTATGTGTGTATGTGTGTATGTAGGTATATGTATATTTCCACACATACATACTCTTTTCACACATATATGCAGGGCTCAAATACCCTAGCAAGAGCGGCGACAGAGAAGGGCCTGGTCGTCTTTGCCTCGTCCACTTAGCGTCGCCTAGACACTATTTAGGCTCGTCATCAATCCCTCAGCTAGGAGTAGGGGAAGGAAGAAGGAGAAGCGGGAAGAGGGAAGGGACAGAAGGGAAGGAATACTGATTTGAAGAGACGGCTTAGTCCTTCACTCAGTCATCTACTCTTACAAACTTACTACTTACACACTCACTCCTTCACTCACTTACCAGTGTCTACGTCTCCTAGTATCAATTTTGATGCCTGATTGTTTTTTTCTATTTTTCTTTCCATTTTGTTTCCCCAATAGTTTGTTTTTGGGTACCTCTAGATTTATTTAATTTATTCATTTGATAATTTACTCATATAAGTGTAAGCATGCAATAATTATGTGCATACTTATCATCTACATTTGAAGTATTAAAATTGAACGGATATCCGAGTTACCATTTATTCTTTAATTTGTATTGTTCTTTTATAACATCCACCGTTATTGTTATTGATATACGCACTGTTATTATTTTGATCTTCTCGAAATTGGCTGCGCATCGAATAGACCGTTTTTACTAATTACTTATTACTAAAGGCCGGTGTCCAAAGGAACGAGGCACTACCTAGGCCTACTGCACAAAATTATATGATATTGAAAGAGAGTTGGAAATATTTTTGATAGTGCTGTAGTATCCATATTACAGATCATGAAATCGTAAAATTAGATGCATATAAAGTGTATCTGAAACCTGAGGTTCCATCGGAGAAACGCGGACTAACCAGGAAAATTATTCAATCATAATTAAGTCCTTTTTATTATGAGAGTTACGAAGTTGTTTTAAAAAAGGAGTGCAGTTTTAATTATATGAAATATATTCGCAATTGCAGTTCTTCAGCCGTAGAAAGAGAGGGAAATAAACTATATAGTTTGTGGAAATAATTAATGTATCAAGAGATGTATATATTATACACACTTATCTATCAATTAAGTATTTAGGAAATTATGCAATGTACCCTTCTGAAATTATAACTTCTCCAGCAACATCATTTAGTGAAGCATATCGGTTTGATAGAAAACGTTGATTAAAGTGCATTTCAACTGCAAATTGTAGTCCTTTTTTTTAATATAGATTATTTGAAGTTGATTAAAAAACTGTAAGCGGCAGTAATAATTGCGAAAACAGATGATAGCACTGATGATGATAACGATGATAATGATATTAATCAGATTAATAGAAATAAGATTAAGACATTCTATTAATATAGAATGATAGTGTAATGATAATGGTAATGATAATAAAATAGTAATATGATAATTATAATGATGATAACAATAGAAATAATTATACTAATAATAATGATAATACTAATAATGATAATAATGGTGATAAGGATAATAATAAGGATAAAAATGATGATAATGATAATGATGGTAATGGTAATATCATAGTAACAACAATGAAAACGACAATAATAATAAGGATGATAACAACAATAACACTCCTACTACTACTAATAATAATAATGATATATATATATATATAATGATGATGATCAAGATAATACTTGAAGTAACATAAAGAAGAGTTCTCAGCCTCCTTGGTGATGAGATGATATGAGGTCAATATGAGAATCATTTGAGTAATTGGATAATTTCCGGTTCTCGGATTAAAGAATCAATTAACTAGATTAATTAAGCGTTATTTTCCTTTTGATTACGCGGGGTAGCAGGGGGATGTAAATTGCGGAATCGTGTTCTCTATGATGTCTGTGTCTATGTGCGGCTGTGTGTGTGTGTGTGTGTGTGTGTGTGTGTGTGTGTGTGTGTGTGTGTGTGTGTGTGTGTGTGTGTGTGTGTGTGTGTGTGTGTGTGTGTGTGTGTGTGTGTGTGTTTGTGTGTGTGTGCACAGATATATACACACATCCTCATGCTCAGATACACACCCACGCTAACAAATAGGTGAACAGAGATTTATTCATGGGGTTTATACAACACGAATATTTTCCTTCTTGTTTGTCTTTCATT
>NW_028234417.1:19027121-19032121 GCF_977035675.1 Penaeus japonicus
GTTGATTGGACTCCAATGGTGATCTATCGTGGATTAACGTTTCGATTAAGAATCAAAATAAAGGAACATGCACAATAGCGAAGCCGGGATTAATGAGCGCTTGCGGATGATTGCGCTTGTGATTGCTATTTATGAGATCACTGTTTTATTTTATTTGTCTTCTTGTTATTGACATTGTTTTGTTAGTAACACTTATCATCATTTATCATTCGTGAATCTGTTTCATGTGATGTAATAATAATGTTTTATTGAATTAACTTAAATGTTTCGAAATCACGATCGTATTGCTAGAAATGTGCATGAAAGTATTAAAAAGAAAAAGAAGACAGTAATGATGATAATGATGAAAGTTTTAATAATAATGGCAGTAATGATAATGATAACAGGGATGATACTAATGATGAAAAATAATAATAACAATAATAATAGCAATAACGATAATAATAACAAAAATAGTAATGATAATAATAATGATAATATATACAACGATACAACTACTAATAATCAAATTACAATGGTACTAACGATGTTAATTTTAAAAACGCTAATAAATCCTCAAAAACAAAAAACAAAACAAAACAAAAAAAATACCTGACGTTTCTCTTTCTTTTTCTTTTTCCTTTTAGCTTAACGAGGCGCGTTTCCCTGGGTGACTCTTGCGCAGCGAAGAAAGACGAAGAATGAAAGAAAATGAGCTCGTAAGACAGACAGATACAAATAATTGAATAGAAATATACGTAAGGATAGTGATTGGAGAGAGAAGAGGCGTGTATATTTTTATTTTATTCAATTATTCATTTTTATTGTTATTATTAACATTTTTTTTTTCAAATCATGTTACGTTAGATAATGAATCAAATGATAATCACAATCGTCATGGTATTAGACGAAAAATGTCTGTCGATTTTTAAATGAAATAAAATCTTTCTTGTTATTGATATGAAATCTTTTAGCAGCAGCATCTGCACGTCAGGAGATTAAAAGGAATGAGGTCACAAAATTATACGTTACGCCAAGGGTTTCCTAACCGCACTGTGTATCTTTAAGCAAAAATATACTCGGCGATACATTATGCAATTCCATAAGGATGCAACACACGCACATGCTTTCCACGCCGGGTGAAAATCTCTTGTAAGTTGCCCGAAGTATATAGATGGAGATGGAGGAAGGGGGGGGGGAGAGGGGAGGGGAAGGGGGGGAAGGAGGAGGGGAGGGGAGAACGAGAGAGAGTGAGGAGAGGGGAGAAGAAAGAATGGGCAGAGGGTGAGGAAAGAGGCAGACAGGAGAGGAGAGAGGGGAGATGGCGATGAAAAAGGAAGAGAGGAAAGGGGAGAGAATGAAGGGAGAGGAGAGAGAAGGCAGAGGGTGAGGGGAGAGGGAGAGGAGGTAGAGGGTGAGGAAAGAGGCAGACTGGAGAGGGGAGAGGAGAGAGGGGAGATGGCGACGAAAAAGGAAGAGAGGAGAGGGGAGAGAAGGCAGAGGGTGAGGGGAGAGGGAGAAAAGACAAGAGGGAGAGAGAAGGTAAAGAGTGAAGGGAGAGAGTAGAGAGCAGAGGGGACGGGAAAGGGAGATAGAGAAAGGGACCAGGGGAGCTGAGGCGACGGTTGCAAACATATTTATAATGCAAGGGATCAACATGAACATTTTCCCGATCTGCACCAACACAGGAGAAGGGAAGGAAGTTTCATGCCCTCACCCACTCAGCAATCTGTATTTGCTATTGCTATGCAAGGAGGACAGTGTCAGGCGATGGGAATGAGGCAGAAAAAGTGAGGAAGATAAATAGAATGCAAGATGGATGGGAGGGGAGGGGGAGCGAAGGAAAAAGAGGGAGTGAGCGAGCGAGAGAGACAGAGACAGAGAGAGAAAGAGAGAAAGAAAGAGAATTATATATATATATATATATATATATATATATATATATATATATATATATATACATATATATACATATATATATGAATAT
Organism: Penaeus japonicus; assembly: GCF_977035675.1. NCBI lineage: Eukaryota > Metazoa > Arthropoda > Malacostraca > Decapoda > Penaeidae > Penaeus > Penaeus japonicus. Next base: position 19,029,088 of record NW_028234417.1, read on the forward strand.
ATATAGATAGATATATATGGATATATATATATATATATATATATATATATATAGATATATATATATATATATATATATATATATATATATATATACATATATATATCCATATATGTATATGTATGTGCATATGTATATGTATGTATGTATGTATGTATGTGTGTGTGTATATATATATATATATATATATATATATATATATATATATATATATATATATATATATATATATATATGTATGTGCATATTTATATATATGTATGTATGTATATACATACATACAAAAAAGACGGAAGAGTGAGGATTAGAAATCAAAGAGGAAGACGAGAGAGACGAGGACAGAAAATCAAGGACGAAAGAGAAGCGGTGAAGCTATAAATGCATTTGCAAAATGACGTGTGAAGCGCGTGAGAGTTGCCATATTGCGTCGGCGGTGCTTGGATTTCGACACCCATCCGCGCACGCACTTTTTCTGGCTACAGGGCGAGCGGACGAGTACACGCATACACACACATGTACGTACACGTGCACGCAAAAGTAAGCTTATCTTTACTGAAAAATCACACACATAGTAATTAATGATATCTTTTTAGGATCATGATAATGATGCTGATGATATAATACAACTCCAAATAATTAGCGATAAGACTAATAATTATCAAAAAGTAAAATGATAATAATCATAACATGGAAAAGAACAAGAATGTGAACAACAATAACAGCTGCAACAATAATGATGGTAATACCAGTAAGATAAGAACCATTATACTTTATGATTATATAAGCATACTGGTAATGATAATAATAATGCCATTAATAGTGATAATGTTGATAATAGTAATAATGATGATGATAATAATGATGAATGTTAAACATGATAATGATAATATCAATCATACTACCAACTACAATGATGATGATAATATTGAAGATGATAATAATAAGAATAGTTATCATGATAAAAGTAGTAGTGATAATAATAATAATGATAATAGTAATAATAATGATAATGATAATAATTGCAATAATGAAAATAAGAATAATAATAATAACAATAATAGAAATAATGATAATGATAAAAATAATAATAACAATAACAAAAGAGGAAATAACAATTATTAATGGTAATAATAATGATAACAACAATGATAATAATAATGATAACAACAATAATCGTAATAATTATAGTGATGATAAAACTAATAATAATGATAATGATAATAGTTATGATTATAATAATTATAATAGTAATAACAAAAATAGTAGTAAGCATGACAAAAAGGTAATAATAACGATGATAATAATTATAGCAAAACAACATACAAATAAAAGTAAGAACTAAAACACAAAAGAATTAAGCGCGTCTAAGATTGCACGGGAGTTTCTTGTCCTCTAATCTTGCATGCAATCAAAGTCCGTATCTTTCCTTTGCGATGAAGAAAGAGAGTAATTAGACAGAAATCATGTGTTCCATCCATGCGCGGCGGCTGTTCGGGGGACATCAAGGGGGATAAGAGAGGGAATGGTGGGGGGGGGGGGGAGACAGAGAGAGAGAGGAAGGGAGGGAGGGGGAGAAGGGGAGGGGAGGAGATACAGATAGACAGAGAGAAGGAGGATGTGAGGGAGGGAGAGAGGGAGAGAGAGAGAGAGAGAGAGAGAGAGAGAGAGAGAGAGAGAGAGAGAGAGAGAGAGAGAGAGAGAGAGAGAGAGAGAGAGAGAGAGAGAGAGAGAGAGGAAGAAACAAAAAACAAAAAAATACAATAAAGAGACACATTATACAAACACACCCATAACCCACAACACATCTCCATCACGTCCCCCCCCCCACACACACACACACCCACCCACCCCACCTCACTCTCTCTCTCTCTCTCTCTCTCTCTCTCTCTCTCTCTCTCCCTCTCTCGCAACCAGCACACGCCGTGACATCCTACCAGACAACGCAGCTAACATCCAGCACCAGGTTTTCATCAGGCGAATGCAGGAGCGACGGACAGACACAGCGCTACAATGGAGGCGAACGCGTTGAAGAGCTTTTGCACTCGGGGTACGGGGGAAGGGTACGGGGGAAGGGTACGGGGGAAGGGTACGGGGGAAGGGTACGGGGGAAGGGTACGGGGGAAGGGTACGGGGGAAGGGTACGGAGGAAGGGTACGGGGGAAGGGTACGGAGGAAGGGTACGGAGAAAGGGTACGGGGGAAGGGTACGGGGGAAGGGTACGGGGGAAGGGTACGGAGGAAGGGTACGGGGGAAGGGTACGGAGGAAGGGTACGGGGGAAGGGTACGGGGGAAGGGTACGGAGGAAGGGTACGGGGGAAGGGTACGGAGGAAGGGTACGGAGGAAGGGTACGGGGGAAGGGTACGGAGGAAGGGTACGGGGGAAGGGTACGGAGGAAGGGTACGGGGGAAGGGTACGGAGGAAGGGTACGGGGGAAGGGTACGGGGGAAGGGTACGGAGGAAGGGTACGGGGGAAGGGTACGGAGGAAGGGTACGGGGGAAGGGTACGGGGGAAGGGTACGGAGGAAGGGTACGGGGGAAGGGTACGGAGGAAGGGTACGGAGGGAGGGTACGGAGGAAGGGTACGGGGAAGGGTACGGAGGAAGGGTACGGGGGAAGGGTACGGGGGAAGGGTACGGAGGAAGGGTACGGAGAAAGGGTACGGGGGAAGGGTACGGAGGAAGGGTACGGGGGAAGGGTACGGGGGAAGGGTACGGAGGAAGGGTACGGGGGAAGGGTACGGAGGAAGGGTACGGGGGAAGGGTACGGGGGAAGGGTACGGGGGAAGGGTACGGAGGAAGGGTACGGAGGAAGGGTACGGGGGAAGGGTACGGGGGAAGGGTACGGAGGAAGGGTACGGAGGAAGGGTACGGGGGAAGGGTACGGGGGAAGGGTACGGGGGAAGGGTACGGAGGAAGGGTACGGGGGAAGGGTACGGGGGAAGGGTACGGGGGAAGGGTACGGAGGAAGGGTACGGAGGAAGGGTACGGGGGAAGGGTACGGAGGAAGGGTACGGGGGAAGGGTACGGGGGAAGG
>NW_028234417.1:19044621-19052121 GCF_977035675.1 Penaeus japonicus
AAGAGAGAACCTTTGGAGCGTAGAAAGCGACAGACAAAAAGTAGAGAGAGAAAGAGAGAAAAAAAGAGAAGAAAAGAGCGAAAGAGAAGGGAATAAATACACTTAGCAGAGGGGAAAAAAAAAAAAGAGAGAGAGAGAGAGAGAGAGAGAGAGAGAGAGAGAGAGAGAGAGAGAGAGAGAGAGAGAGAGAGAGAGAGAGAGAGAGAGAGAGAGAAAGTTAGTTACATAAAACAAAAAAGAACAAAAACAAATGTAATTCAGGTTGACGAATGAGTTCTACCAAAGATGAAGTAACCAAAAGCTGTGTTTTGTGCTTTGTTCCCCTGATTGATTTTCTGGTGCCTAAGATTAGGTGCGTGGGGAAGGGAGGGAGGGGAGGAGAGGGGAGGGGAGGGAAGGGAAGGAGGGGAGGGGAGGGGGACAGAAGAGAAAAGGGAGGGCGGAGGAACAGGGAATGTGCCAGAATGAAAGTGAAAGATGTCAAGAGAGAAAGAGAGAGAGAAGGGAGAAAGTGTGTGTGTGTGTGTGTGTGTGTGTGTGTGTGTGTGTGTGTGTGTGTGTGTGTGTGTGTGTGTGTGTGTGAGAGAGAGAGAGAGAGAGAGAGAGAGAGAGAGAGAGAGAGAGAGAGAGAGAGAGAGAGTGAGAGAGAAAGAGAGAGAGAGGGAGAGAGGGAGTGAGAGAGAAAGAAAGAGAGAGAGAGAGAGAGAGAGAGAGAGAGAGAAAGAAAGAGAGAAAGAGAGAGAGAGTGAGTGAGAGAGAAAGAGAGAGAGAGGGAGAGAGTGAGTGAGAGAGAAATAGAGAGACAACGAGAGAGAGAGAGAGAGAGAGAGAGAGAGAGAGAGAGAGAGAGAGAGAGAGAGAGAGAGAGAGAGAGAGAGAGAGAGAGAGAGAGAGAGAGAGAGAGAGAGGGAGAGAGAGATTGAGTGAGAGAGAAAGAGAGATAGAGAGAGAGAAAGAGAGAGAGAGAGAGAGAGAGAGAGAGAGAGAGAGAGAGAGAGAGAGAGAGAGAGAGAGAGAGAGAGAGAGAGAGAGAGAGAGAGAGAGAGAGAGAGAGAGAGAGAGAGAGAGAGAGAGGAACAGCATGGAGCAGAGTTCCCAACTTAATTATCTCGGGATCCAAGGCAGCGGTCATCTTGAAAGCAAAATTCCAAAATCCATAGACTTTGGGTCCTCTCTCTTCCCCCACTCCCTTACTTCCCGACATCCCCTCCCCCTCCCCTCTTCTCCCAAACCCCATAACTCCTCCCCAGTTAATAGGATGGTCCTGGCGTGTTACGTATAGATGGAGACAGAGGTGGAGGTGCAAAGAGAGCGTTGGGAGTAAGGTTTTCTCAGGATCGCTCGCACACACACACACAAATTCTTTTTTATTCTTTCTGTCTCACTTAATCCCTCACTTACTCACCCACTCACTCACTCACTCTCTCTCTTCTCTCTCTCTCTCTCTCCCTCTGTCTCTCTCTAGTACATACACACACACACACAAATACATACACAACCACACACACAAATACAGACATATATAAACGCACTCTTATTCTTTCTACCTCACTTAGTCACCCACTCACTCTCACTCTCTCTCTCTCTCTCTCTCTCTCTCTCTCTCTCTCTCTCTCTCTACACACACACACACACACACATCCACTGAAGCTCCTCAACTATACAATACAATTGCCAAGCCACGTTGATTTATCAATCAATCTCTTCTCATATTTCCCTTTCTTTTACAGCAGAACAGACTGAGACCTTCTGGAGAAACACTCCTCACGCTTATGCTCAAAAGCCCCTCATACTTGCCCGTTCCTATGCCACACGGTTTATGCACACTCACGACACAGACTCACTCACGGGCATCTAGGTCTGTCTTATTGATCTATCCATAGCTGTAGAGATTTTTCTTTCTTTATTTCTTGTATAAAACTGTTTATTTGGTTTGCGATAGGGTTTATGTAAATGTGCTAGATGTGTGCATAGTATGTTTGTGTGTGTGTGTGTGTGTGTGTGTGTGTGTGTGTGTGTGTGTGTGTGTGTGTGTGTGTGTGTGTGTGTGTGTGTGTGTGTGTGTGTGTGTGTGTGTGTGTGTGTGTCGTGTTAGCGTGTATAAGGGTGGGAGGATGCATGCGTATGTGAGTGTAGGGGTATGAATATTTATGTAAGTATGTGTGTGGGAGTGTTTGTGTATGCAGATGATTTTAACAAAGGGAATAAAAAAAAATAAAAAAACGTGAATCATTTCGACATATTATACGCGAAAAACATTAATCCTTAACTTTATCTGCCTCGGTAAAAGGAAACCTTTAGCGATGCACAAGCGTATTATATTTTGATACTGCTTTAATTTCATTAAAGCACGTAACATAATCTCTCTATGAACAGATTATGGCGAGCGCGCGTTAGGAATCAACATAAACACATAACCCTATTTTTTCCGTTGCAATTTCAACAATCACACATTTTTCGCACCGAGTAAAATCCTTCTACATCGGACTACAAACCAGCGCGTCGGAAATCCTCTTGTCGATCAACGTTAGCGAGGAAACAAGGGATTTGCTGGATAATCTAAATCCCAAAATGCTTCGTAGAATATCCTCGTCTTCTGATTGGCGGAGGCGGATTGCATGCGCGATTAACCTTTTTCTTTTCTCTCTCTTATTTTTATTTATCGTTTATTACATTTTTTTTTTCATTTTCATGATACGTGATATGTGGGTTTAATCTAACAGCAAGTTTTTTTTTCTTTGAATTATCATAACCGGTTCTAATTAAGGCTCGTGTTTTAGATATTGCAGAGAATGAATGTGGGATTAATTCGGAGTTTTGTTCTAATCGTAATTACTCGCATGAGAAAAGTAATTCGCGCATCAAACATGCATACAAACACGCGCGCATATGCATACAGACGGACAGACAGACAAACACAGACACAGAAACACAAACACAGACACACACACACACACACAGACACACACACACACACATCATGGGTCTATGTGTGTTGTATGTTTGATAACGAATCATTCGTGTGTGTGTGTGTGTGTGTGTGTGTGTGTGTGTGTGTGTGTGTGTGTGTGTGTGTGTGTGTGTGTGTGTGTGTGTGTGTCTGTGTGTGTGCGTGTGTGTGCACGATAAAAGGAGTACCGACCGCCCTCCGCAAGACCTCGCCGACAAGCCAATCTCCCGAATAAAAGCCGCATTAAGAAATCTGTGTTTACGGCAGCACGGTAATCGAACGTCCACGTCCATCGTCTCACATCTGGAGCGTGGATAATAAATCTGAGATAAATCATAGATCAGAGCCCTTGGGAGAAAATCTATATACATCAAGAGCCGCAACACTGTATCTGATGGCCAGGAAGTGGGCCATATCCGGCCAAGAGAGAAAGTGGGGCGGCGAGGGAGACGAATAGAAATGGCGGGTTGATGCTGTTGAGTAGGAATGGTTCAGGGAAGGGACGGAGTCGCGGCGTTTCGATCGATCATTAGTCAACCTTCTCTTTATCTATCTATCCCCTCGATCTATATAACTATTCGTTTCTGTCTATTCATCTGTCTATCGGTCTTTCAATGTGTGGGTTGCCGGACCTACGGATCATGTTCTTCGTGCTATAGTGCTGTCGGACTTTTCTTGTGTGTGTGTGTGTGTCTGTGTGTGTGTGTGTGTGTGTGTGTGTGTGTGTGTGTGTGTGTGTGTGTGTGTGTGTGTGTGTGTGTGTGTGTGTGTGTGTGTCTGTGTGTGTGTGTGTATCTATCTATCTATCTATCTATCTATCTATATATCTATCTATCTATCTATCTATCTATCTATCTATCTATCTATCTATCTATATATATATATATATATATATATATATATATATATATACTGTATACACGTCGTTCATCCATTTTCTTGATTGCTGACTGAGCCGATTCATTTCTCTAATGCGACTAAGAAAGGCTTTCGGTTTCTTCCCTACATACAGTACCTGATCCTTCCCAGAACTGTCGACAGGATGTTCTCCTATTCCGTCAGTAACATAAAAAAAGTACAAGCCAAGAAGACCTCGCTCCTGAGACGAGAAAGGAGAGAGGGAGAGAAAAAAGGGGCCTCATACACTAATCCTCTTCCCTGTGTTTATCCGTAATGGCAAACTCGAGGAAACAGTCAGTCACGAAAACCTCAGCAGCTGAAGTTCCCGAGACTAATGCTGAATATCTCATATAATACCTCTTGGGTTTGATTGTCTCCAAGATGCGCAACATGAATCGTATCTGAATCTCGACTTCGTCCCGTGGAGACATAACCGTATCTGGAGAAGTCCTAGAATGTTCTTGAAACTGCCGGGGAAAAGGCTTATTTCACTCAAGTGCTGGTCTGATGGTTCTAGTTTGGTGAAGTCTTTAGCCGTTTACAGTTTCTGTTGGTCTTCTCTGTTCTAAGCTAACACGCCTATTCCGTGCTAATCAAAGATGTATGTGTATTTGCCGTTGCCTAGAAAACGGTAAATATTATCCTCCAAACAAATATTTACTGGAATATTTTACAACCTCCTCCCACGACACACTCCCTTGTCTCTCTCCCATCCTCCCTCCATCTCTTTCTCTCTCTCTCTCTCTATCTATCTATCTATCTCCCTCCCGCCCTCCCTCCCTCCTTACCTCCTTCCCTCTCTCTCCCTCTCTCTCTCTCTCTCCCTCCATCCCTCCCTCTCTCTCTCCTACTCTCCCTCTCCCTCTCCCTATCTCTTCGTCTCTCTCCCTCACTCCCCCCCTCTCTCTCTCCCTCCCTTCTCCCCCCTCTCGCTCTCTCTCTCTATCCCTCTCCCCCTTCTTTCTCTTTCCCTCCCGTTCTTTCTCTCTCCCTTCCTCCCTCTCTCTCTCTCGCTCTCACTCTCTCTGTCTCTCTCTCTCTCTCTATCTCCCTCCCTTCCTCCTTCTCTCCCTCCCTCCCTCTTTCCCCGTCCTCCCTCCCTCCCTCTCTCTCTCGTACCTCAGTCATTCGTCCACAGTCGTTTCACCAACATCCATTAATCCCCTTTGGACAGTACCTCTTTCGATCCCTTTTCTTCCGTCCATCCTGTCCTCATTTCTAGCTTCCGTTTTTCTCGAGTTCTCTCATTCCTTGGTGATCCTTCTCTACCATCGCCGTTGATTGCTTCCTAATCACCTGTCTTCTCTCTCTCTCTATCTATCTGTCTATCTATCTATCTGTCTATCTATCTATCTATCTATCATCTATCTATCTATATCTATATCACTCTTTCAGTGACTTCTTCCCATCTATCTCCTTTCCCCTCTCTTCAGTGACTTCTTCCCCTTCCCTTCCCTTTCCCCCTCCCCTCTCCTCTCCCCCCTTCCCCCTCTCCTTCCCCTCCCCTCTCCTCTCCTTCCCTCCCTCCCCTTCCCCCTCTCCCTCTTCTTCCCCCTTCCCTCTCCTCCTCCCCCTCCCCCTCCCCCTCTCCCTCTCCTTCCCTCCCTCCCTCCCTCTCTCTCTCCTCTCTCTCCCTCTCCTCCCCCTTTTCCCCTTCCCTTTTCCTCTTCCTTCGCCTCCTCCAAGCGCCTCGTCCTCCGTCTCCCTCCGCCAACCCTCTCATCATTGTCCCAATCTTTCGCCTCCTCAAGTCGCCGCCTGAGATACACTTATTCTATTTCCATCTCATCAGCGCCAACGATTGCCTTGACGAGGGACGGACCGGCGTGCAAGAGAGTGTCAAGCCTCGCGGTACCGTAAGGCTCTCGATCGATTGGAAATCCTTCGGCAAACACGTCCCTACGGCGGCGAGCCAGAGACCCTGGACTCCTTAGGGTGTTTTCGATCTCGATGCTGTGTGTCAGTCTTATTTTGACGTCGTAATGTTGAGGAAGGAGATTTCTCTAGCGCGCCTTGTGAAAGGAGAAGCTAATTACATAATCAACGCGAGAGTGATGATAACATTGGTGATTGATGATGATGATGATGATTAAGATTTGAATTCATTTGAAGAATTAATTCTGTGCATCCAGAATTCAGGCGGGATTTTAATGTTATATTATTTTCGTTGAGAATTATGTTCATTGTGATATAAGCGAATAAGGCTAATTATGTTATATAGTAGGTCTGATCTAAAATAACTGCACTAATTGAAATGACAGTCATAACAATCATGATAAAAAAAATTAGCAAAATCAGTAATAATGATCACAAAGAGTATCATTATGATAATCATCACTATCAACATACTCATCATCACCATAACCATCATAACCATCACCATCAATGTGGCATTATCTCCCGCCTGGTCAATTTACTAGTCTTCCTATTACGACTGCCATCACATCGGCCCGTGACCAACTCTCAGTGAGCAGACACCATCCTCACTGTATCATCCATCTCCACTCCATCCCCGGCCATCTTCAAATCCCAGGTGAAATAAACCGCAGATCAGGTTTGTTTATAGTTACTTTCTCAGACCGTTAAAGTTTGATCACTATAAAGAGGTGATTGAATCATTGCCTGCATTTAGGACTCTCTCTCTCTCTCTCTCTCTCTCTCTCTCTCTCTCTCTCTCTCTCTCTCTCTCTCTCTCTCTCTCTCTCTCTCTCTCTCTCTCCCATCCCTCTCTATCACACACGCAAACACACATATATATGAAGATATACATTCATACATACATATATATTTAGGTGCAAACATGTGCATTATAGATATTTTCATACCAACACATACATACATACACACACATATACATACAGATATGCACGTGATAATATGATTGGCTCTTCCTTTTTCATTAATTCCTTGATAAATAGATTCCATATTATGATGATAATAACACGAAAGAGAAAGATGAAAAAGGAACATTATGGTCGGCTCGTAATTTTTCAATATCAAACACATTCGCCGGAGAATATTGTTGAACGAAATGAAACGGTGAGTTATAACCCTTTTGGCAGTTATGAAAAAAATGTTTATTTTAAAATCGTTTCTCCTTTTGATTTACGTTTGTAATAAATCTTTTCTCTTATTCCCCCTAATGCAAACAAACGAGTTATCAGTTCTGGCTTGCTTTATCTTACTGTTAGTGAAGAGAGAGTGGTATGAGCGTTGCATAAAACGGGTGATGGTGAAGGGGATAGTGGTGGTAGTGATGGTAATGGTGGTGATGGAAGTGATGATGGTGGTGGTGATGGTGGTGGTGGTGATGATGGTAATGATGATGATGATGATGATGATGGTGATAGAATTAATAATAACAATATTAATAATAAGAGGGATAATTATGAGTATAATAAGTAAGATAATAATAAACGTAGTAGTAATAATAATCATGATGATGCAACAATACCAATAGTAATACGTCAAATACAAATCTTCAAAATGAATAAACAAACGCAACAGTAAATGAATAAACAATACTGATATGATTTCAGCGATGAGTGACTTTAATTCCCTCATTTCCATTCATGTCTGATACCAAAGCTTTATATTGCCCCCCCACCCCCACCGCCCCCCCACCCCCACCGCCCCCCCACCCCCACCGC
>NW_028234417.1:19059621-19067121 GCF_977035675.1 Penaeus japonicus
AATATAATTAATAGTACCATTGATATTATCACCACTCTTATCATTATCATCATCATACCCATCATTATCATTACATTATGATTATTGTCATTATTTCATCATTATGATCAGTAGTATCAACATACATCAAGTACAATTTTGTTTTCTTTCTTTTTCACTTCCTGGTGATGAGAGCATTCCTGGCTCTCATTAGCCACTCACTTCTGCGTGTCATTTTTCCTTGATAATTGTGACTAAATTGTGTCCCGCTTGTTATTTTGAAATGCACTAGGTTCATATTCAGACGCATCAGTTCAGAATGTTTACACAGGTTTTATTTTGTGTCGTAATGAATATATATATGTGTGTGTGTGTGTGTGTGTGTGTGTGTGTGTGTGTGTGTGTGTGTGTGTGTGTGTGTGTATATATATATATATATATATATATATATATATATATATATATATATATATATATAATCATATTGCGCTGGCCGGACAAATCAAGGAAGAGAAATCGGGGACCACAGCGAGCCATCCTTGACCTGCCTTGTTCATTCCTTGTTCCTCTGTTGTTTTGAGTTATTTTCTCTCGTTTTTAAGAGTATAAATTGAGTAGCCAAGGCAATAATATCTATACTCCCAAAGATGCCTAGGAGTAAGGGCATCATAGCCAAGTAAAAGATATGTCCAACTGGTTCCTTGGTTCTTTTCTCGAACGCAGATAGACTTTGGTTTCGCGAGTACAACGCCGGTCGCGACGCCATATTTGCCAAATGCTTTGTCTCCAACGTTTTTTTTTTTTCTTTGTGGTTGAGAATTAAAAGTGCCCTGAGTCGAGGTTAGTCACTGTTTACGAACCGATAGTACGAAAGGGTATAATATCCGGTCAGTAACCATAAGATAAAGTGAAAGGAAATGATCATTGATACCTAGCAAGAGAGTGAAACGAATCACGGCAAATTATCAATGTATATTTTTGTTGTTGATTGGAATTGTTTAGAGTATTGGCTCGTTAAAGGCGACAGCCCGTCAGTGATAGAATAACATCCGGTCAGCTATAACGAGAGAGAGAAAAAAGAAAAGAAAAAAAAGGAAATAAACTATGTAGGAAAGAAAGAGCAGAGAGCTAAGGCCAACTGTCATCATGTTTGTTTGTTCGTTTCTACACCCCGTCACGACGACCGACAATCAAGTTGATACAATATGCGATACCTCATTACATTTTAAACGAAAGTAAATATGATATATATATATATATATATATATATTATATATAAATATATATAAAATAAATATATATATATATGTATATATATAATATATATATATATATATATATATATATATATATATATATATATACATATATATATATAGTGTGTGTGTGTGAAGTAGGCAGTATATTTTATTTGGCGAGGAAATAATAGTCAAAGAGGGAAAGAATAGTAACGTCATGCGCTTAGTGTTGGTAATCATAGAACGTAAATAATGATTTAAAGAGATAGAAAAAAAAACATAAAAATCAATATCAGCAGTCTTACTGATGGTAAACGTAATGATTTTGATTAACAAGGAGCAACGTTAAAATTCCTAAGAATAAGCCCATTCTTAATTATTAATTTCTTTGAATGTGTTTTGCTTCATTAATAAACTATCAAAGGGGATTCGTTATTTCTTTTTCATGACTCACCACCATATGGAAAACCCAACCAGATACGTATACCTTAAACCGTAAAGCCACACTACCATTGTTCTTATTTTATTTTTCTATTTTTTTCTTTAAAAATGTTAGAGGTTTTCCTCAGAGGTTCCTCATATTAATACAATCATTGTGTGTGAGTGTGTGTGTGTGTGTGTGTGTGTGTGTGTGTGTGTGTGTGTGTGTGTGTGTGTGTGTGTGTGTGTGTGTGTGTGTGTGTGTGTGGGCGCGCTTAACCTGACACGCGCGCCGGTGACGCTAACTTCCTCTCTCGCATAATTTCGTTTCCTTTGCATACTATCAACACCGTAAAACACACAAAAAAAGAAGAGAAAGGAAAAAAGTATGTATTTATTCAAACGCCCACACTAATATATACTTCACAGAACGTAAGCGGAGTCACGCATAATTACCTTAATATAAATAATAAGAAAATTTTTCCTTACTTAACTGCGCAAGTTGGCATGTATATTCAGACAAGACCCATTTTGAAAAAGTTGCTTGGATTTAATCGTGTAATATGACTCTGTGGCTGCCTATATCATATCGTATTTTGCTTTTCTTTATCATTATCGTCCTTATCAATTATATTCTATTGTCATAATGGCAATTATAATTGTCATTATTTTTGTCACCATTGTCATCATCCTAATCCTCATTATCTTCATTATTATGGTCCTTACTATTTTTATTTTAACTATAATTACCAACATATATGTAAATGTAAATATGTCTGTATCTGTATCGATATCTAAATCTATCTATCTATAATACACACTCACACACAAACACACACACACACACACATACATACACACACACACACATATATATATATATATATATATATATATATATATATATATATATATATATATATATGCATATACATACAACAACAATATATATATATATATATATATATATATATATATATATATATATATATATATGTATATATATATATATATATATATATATATTATATATATACAAATATATACAAAACACACACACACACACACACACACACACACACACACACACACACACACATATATATATATATATATATATATATATATATATATATATACATATAAACATGTACATATTTGTGCATGTGTGTGTGTGTCTGTGAGTGTGTACACACACACATACACTCACACTCACATACATACATACATATATATGTATATATATATAATATATATTATATATATACATATATATGCATATATATATATATATATATATATATATATATGTATGTATATATATGTACATATATTTATTTTTATATATATATACATATGTCTGTTTGATATATATATATAAACATATACATATATATGTATATGTATATATATAAATATGTATATGTACATAAAAACATACATATTACACTTATATTAAAATAGAATAGAATTAAGAAAAATCGAAATGCCAAGGAAGTCTCCTCGACCTCCTCACTGAAGTGGAGTGACGTCATTAGATACTTTTCTTGCATCTCATGTCACTGCTAATATAATTCGTCTGTTTCGTTCAAGGGATTATTGTGGTAATGTATAAATAGAAAAACAGAAGATAGATTCAAAGAGAAAGAGAGAGAGAGAGAAAGGATAGATAGATAGAGAGAGAGAGAAAGCGAGAGAGAGGGGGAGGGGGAGAGAGAAAGAGAGGATAGAGAGAGCGAGAGATGGACAGGGAGATAGATAAAAATATAAATAGAAAAAGAGATATGTGGGTGTGTGCGCATGTGTACTACCACCACTGATTCAGTATTTGTTCTCTCCTCTGAACTATTCCAGAAGAACTGCATCAATCAAATAATACTAATAATGTTTTTTTTTCCTGTTAATGACTTTTAAAATAAAATAAACTACAAGAGTTTCCATTGAGATTCTTTATCCCTTTCATTGCAGGAAACTGTTCTCTTTTATACCTTTCATACGTACAAAAAGGAACCTCATTATTATCAACTGCAGGAAAGTCCAGGCAATGTCTACACTGGACTTCGGTAAAAGGGAATGGGGCTTTTGTTCTTTGGTCGTCTGTGATAAATATCTGAATTTTGGCAAATCGGCTTATACTGGTTTGGAATTGAAAGAATTTCAGATGCTTGCCATAGTTTGCTTTTGTTTATCACTTCAATGCTCACACATACACACAACATGGATATTGAGAAAGAGAGAGAGAGAATGCAAGAGAAGGAAAAAAAGAATTAAGATATAAGTAATAATGATAAATAGAAATAAATAAATAATAATAATAAATAGAAATAAGAATTACAGAGTTCATTTTGACATATGTAGAAAAAGTATAAAAGAGAATGAACAAAGCAATTCTGTGAAACCTCTCATTCTCACCGCAACCTTCTATACAAGAAATGCGAAACCCAAAAAAGTGAACAGACAAAACCAGAAAGAAGCAAAACAGACAAACAAAACAAATCCAAACCAAACCCACCATTACAAACAACAACGAAGAAGAAGAAAAAATCACACATCGATCCACCATTAAAGACCTACCTTCTTCTCTGAACCATTACACCATAGTCCCAAAAGTCCCTCAGGCGCAACCCCTCCCCCTTACCCTAACCCTTCCACCCCCCTCCACCCTCTAACCCTTCCACCCCCTAACCCCTCCCTCCAAACCCCTAACCCTTCCACTCCCCTCCACCCCCTAACCCCTCCCTCCACCCTCTAACCCTTCCCCCAACCTCTAACCCTTCCCCCACCCCCTAACCCCTCCCTCCACCCCCTAACCCCTCCACCCCTAACCCCTCTCTCCACCCCCTAACCCCTCCCTTCACCATCAAAACACAGCCGAAATTTTCCTCCTAATCACTCTTTCTTTCTGACAAGACTAATCTACTTACGCTAAGCTTAATACCTCAAACAGGCATGTGGCTTCGTGGCATAAGACCCATTAACTTGATGTATCTCCCTTATCCTCAGTGTAATGTGATAAATAGGTCTGCCTTAGATGGTGTACAGGATATCTATGATTATCAAAGTTTTTTTTCTGTTATCACTTCTAACTGATATTAGCGTGTTATTAATTTTGTTGTTATCATTATCATAATGTTTAGAATTATTACCATTATCATAATCATTATCATTGGCATTAGCAGTATTATCATTTTCATAATCATTATCATTACAGTTATTATTGTTATCATTTTCACTATTATCATTTCTACTATCATCATCATTATTATTATCATTATCATCATCATTATAATTTTTTATCATTATCATTTTGTTATCATCATTGTTGTTATCATTTTCACTATTATCATTTCTACTATCATCATCATTATTATTATTATCATCATCATCATTATCATTTTTATCATTATAATTTTGTTATCCTCATTGTTATTATTGTTTTATGAATATTATTATCATCATTATTTTCATTGTAACAAAAGTAATAAGAATTATGATAATGTTGATACTGATGATAATGATAACAGTGACTATAATGATACCCAAAAATAATAGTGATGATAATGATAAATATGATAACGAAAATTATCATAATGATAATAACAACGGTAATCATTATGATAATAATGATAATGATAATAATAAGGTTAACAATAATACTGGTACTGCAACAGATACTAGCAACAATGATAAAAAAAGGAAAAAATCGAAAAGAGGTCAGAGGGTCACAGACCTTATCACTAATGACAAACCTTCATCACGGGGCGAAGTCAGAGCCAGAAGCACCTCAAGGCACGAATGGGGACCAACTTTCTCTCTCTCTCTCTCTCTCTCTCTCTCTCTCTCTCTCTCTCTCTCTCTCTCTCTCTCTCTCTCTCTCTCTCTCTCTCTCTCTCTCTCTCTCTCTCTCTCTCTCTCTCTCTCTCTCTCTCTCTCTCTGGGATCTGTGTCTCTTGAATATCTCTCTGTGTGTGTGCAGGGGTGAGTGGGGGTTGATCATAGATACTGATAAACAGAACGAGAGAGAAATAGAGATGACTGAATCGTACATTTATATATATATATATATATATATATATATATATATATATATACATATAATATATATATATATATATATATATATATATATATATTATACATATAATATATATATATATATATATATATATATATATATATATATATATATTTCCACATATATATTCACACATATTCACATATTCACATATATAGATGGATACATAGATAGATAGAGATTAAGAGAAGGATAAATGTGATATCGTTGCCTAAAATAAAAATATTTTATCCGCACTTGAACAGGTACAGGAACATTGACAGGTACAACGGGGGTTAGAAGCTGGTTGGTGACATACCGAAAACAACAGATTTTGACTTTCCGGAAAAAAACATCATTGCACAATGAAGGATGGGGATGTTCAAAATAATGCATAAACAAATAATAACCGATGCAATTTAGCAAGCTAAAGACCTACCCACACATGCAGAAAATAAAATAATTTGGATGAAAAAGCAACAAAGTAAGGAAGACAGAGAAACCTTACAACAGAAACTGCAATTCAAATCCAGAAACGATCTAGGTCAGGGAAGGATGTTTTTTCTTTATTTTAAGGGTGGGATCTTGTAACCAAACACGTCTACTTCCAGAGAGGAAACGGAAAACCGAGATAGCATCAGCAGATGGCAAATGGACGAACAAAAGACCACTCGGAAGCTGTTCACACAAATGCAGGAGGCTTTTTTTTGCAAAATTATTATAAACAGAAATGATAATCGAAATTAATAGTTCAGACATGATATGCAACACTTGGACCAAAACAAAATCCCAGGAAAATTACAAAAATACTAACCCAAGAGATGCTCATGAGTCTAAATGAATTGCTGTGACAGAGAAACAAACAAACAAACAAAAAAGAGACATTTTTTTAAGTGGGAATTTTAATAGCACAAATTTAGGTCCTGTTTAAGTCTACCGGAGATCAGGAATGAGTATTGCCTTTATCAAAACGTAACTTGAATAAGCGGGGCCAACTATTCACAAGAAATACAGATGCCATTAAGAGATTTAGTATTTTGTCTCCACCGCGAAAAACAACTCATTTAGTAGTGCAAACTAGGAGCAGCAATACTAAATCAATCAAGAAGAGAAAAAGTCTTTGGAATAATTGTAAATGAGATTGTAAACCCAAGGGATTATATAAATGGGCCGTTGTCATGGGTAGATATGACAACGGCATTCGTGTCCGTAGACGGAACCATGTTCAAGTAAATCATCACCAGTATCCTAAGCCTTACTTTAGAATACGCTGCAGCAGCACGGAACCACCGTTGATGGAAGGACACTAGTTCAACAAAAGGCCGCTAGATGGACTTGAACAACGAAGGAGGACCAAAGAACTCAAAGCTGACGATATGGGAGAGAATACGAGAGCGGATAACATGATTTTGCATTGCATTTATGTGTCAGGAGCAGTGAAGTTAGATAAGGATGATTTTGTTACCAATAGAATATGTTATTTTCAATAAAAGAGAAAAAAATAGGTCATAGTGAAAAATGAAGAATAAAACTTGGAAACAAGGATGAAAAGAAATATATTTTACCAAATGAGACTTCCAGGAAACGTTGTATGTGGCAAAAACATGTATCTGTTCAAAAAGTTATATGATACTGTCAACATGCAGACTCAGTTCTGAGTTTAATTCTCTCTCCCTTTTTAAATGGGAGGAAGAGATAAGAACTCCCACACAATCAGACACTCACAAAGACACACACACAAGCAAACAAACGAACACACACACACACAGTCATTCCCACTTGACCCGAATTCTCTATTCCTGAGAAGTA
>NW_028234417.1:19077121-19082121 GCF_977035675.1 Penaeus japonicus
CCATTTTCTCTCTTTTCGTTCCTCCTTCTTTCTCGTCCCCTCGTCTTTTTTTTTATATAACTTTTTTTCCTATCTAATGTTCTCCCTTTTCCCCTTCTTTTTTCGTACATTGTCTACTTTTTCCCAACTCCTCCTTCCTCTCCTTTTCTTTCACGACCCCCCCCCTCTTTCCGTATCTCCCTATACCCCCTCCCTCCTCCTCCTTCCCCTATCCTTCCTTCTTCCTTCCATCCGCTGTCCTCTTCCTTCCTTCCTTCCTTCCTTCTCCCTTCCCATCCCCCTTTCTCCCTCCCTTCCCCACGTGTTCCTTCGCAGCACTGACAACTCCCGGAATTACTTCCCCACTTTGTTTCTTCAACCGTGTAATCTGGTGGTTTAGAGGCCGTTCGCCGTGAAAGTAGAAACAGGTAGGATGGAGTGTACACGAGAGTACGTCGAGGCTAAACGCAACTCGGCTCTCCGTTCGTGTGGCTTGTAAGTGTTGAATGTAATTTGGTAGGGTTGTGCTTGATGGAAGATGTTGCGAGTTGTTGTTTTTTATGCGCGGAGAATGTGGAATGGTGATTCTGTGCTTGATGCATATGCAGAAAGGTGATTATGTTGGATTTAGAATGGGTCTTTTTGTGTCTGGAATATGTAAAACAGTAATTTTGTGCTTGGTGTAAAATGTAGAATAGTAGGTCTGTACTTGACGTGAGTTAATGAATGGTGGTTTGTATGTTTAAATGAATATAGACTGGGGGGGGGGGTGATATGTTAAACCCTTTTTTAATGCTTGAAGGGTAGAGAATGATGATTCAATGTTTAATCTAAAAATGTAGTCAATCTGAACTTAATATAAATCATCCAATGATGATTTATATGCCTGAATGAATGATGCCGGTGTGCAAATACAGAATATGTGATGATGCCAGTGCTACTTTGAATAGACTGGCGGTGTACTTGCACAAACATTGTGTATGTGTGGTTTTTGGGTGGGGGTGAGTGTATTCTAGTTTAATAACACTGCATGTAATTTGTTTCTCGGTTGGTTCATAAATGCACGCACACACACGCACGCACGCACGCATACATACACACACGCATATATGTAGTGTGCGTGTGACTATAAGTGGATTTGCATGTACGTAACTTTGCTTTCTCTCCCTCTCATTTTTACACATGCCGCTGCTTCACGTATCACCCTTTGATATTCAACGTGCTCATAAGTGCGGATTACGAGCAGAAGATTAATTAATAATGATTAACAAGAGCGAGGGGCTGGCTGAAAGATAGGAATTTCTGTCAGAATCAATCACGGAACGTATGATTTTTAGATTTTTCAAATGTTGTTGATCAAGATGATCTGGAACTAATAATTTTCATAGATGAGGGGACTAGGAACTGATCCCTCCACACACATACAAACACACACACACACACACACACACACACACACACACACACACACACACACACACACACACACACACACACACACACACACACACACACACACACACACACACACAAACACACGCCAACAGAAGAACACACATTAATGAAAAAAGACAAATACATACATACAAATATACAAACACGGGTTAAAAAAATAAAAAAACATATCGACAACAAATTCCGCAAAACTAGAAATAAACATAAAAAAGTAAAGGGAGGAATGGAGGCACAACAAAAGGCAAAAAGACAAAGCAAGAACACAAAGGCCTCAGCCACACGTGACAGAGCGGCGGTGCCTGGCGGCGGGTAATGGCTCGGGCGGCTCATGGCTGGCTGCGGCGCCGCTGCTTATCGCCGCACTCGAGGGTCGCTTCCGGTGGCCCCGCGGACGCCGGGCTACGGCAAGGTTGGCACGCCTGCATGTTGCTCCTTGGCTGTGACTTATGCATGGGGTCATTCATCTATTAATCCATCCGTCGATCCGTTTATATAAACCTTATAAACACACACACACACACACACACACACACACATACATATGTATATATATGTATATATATATTATATTATATATATATATATATATATATATATATATATATATATATATATTATATTTCCTCTTGTTCTCCTTCTTCCAAACGTTTACGGCGGGAAAAACCTTATCCGACTGTCTCATAATCTTGTCGGATTACGTAATGGTTCATGACCTTCTAACGCTTGATTCCAATCTAGACCTTTTAAAGTATAACACAGGTATAATCAGTGTCTAAAATATATACATCTTGGTTTCCTATTCCATAAATCAAAATGTAAATGTTTCAAACTTTTGCATTTCACAACACACCTGAGCTGAAATGATATCAACATATCTGCAACTATGATACCATAGCAATATGCTCGTAATTAAACACTAACCTAACACACCTTTCCAAACCTAACCTAATTAACTAGACCTTAGCAACATTCATATGACAGTTTCCAGATCTTCCTACAGCCTAATAGGCCTCTGCAATAAAGGAAGTGTTTACTATTTTTTTTATTTTATTTTTTGTTTATTAAAAGGTTGCCAAGCTATTTTATAACACATGAATGTTTCTTGACCTTTTTATGAGCTAGAGATGTTTTGGGATTATATGATATTCTATATATCCATATCATATTTTTTCTTTTCATTATCACAATAGTGATGATGATGATGATCAGGAGGAGGACGAGGACGATAATGGTGCTGATAGTGATGCTAAGGATAGTTGTTGATGATTATATTGATAATACTAACAATAAAAAATGATAATGATAACAACAACAAAAATAATAAGTAACAACTGCAATAAAAAAAATTAAGGATTTTTTTTATACGTATTTTGATCTGGCTCAGTGCTCCCTCCTAGGGTCTCCTACATATCTCAACAATACACGCTTCTTTCCACGCTACATTCACTCTCTTTGTTATTAATCACCTCAGCATTGTCATTAATTTAAAGATAAAGGGTTAAGTAGCTTGAAGAGAGAGGAAGAAGGGATGAGAAGGAGAGAGGGAGGGAGGGAGGGAGAGAGAGAGAGAGAGAGAGAGAGAGAGAGAGAGAGAGAGAGAGAGAGAGAGAGAGAGAGAAATAAAAGAAAGAGAAAGAGAGACAGAGAGAATAAATAAGAAAGAATAAAAAGACAATAAAAAAAGGAAAATAAAGAGAAAGACTGAAAAGAAAAAAAAGGAAACAAATAGAAAAGAGAGAGAGAGAAAAAAAATAGTAGAAACATTAATAAAAATCGGCCGCAGACCTTTTAATGGAGGAGCAATTGCCTCATCAAATATGAATAAGACTCGAGATTGAAATATATCCGTCTCGCGAAACAAAGGAATAAGGAATAAAGAAAGAAAGAAAAGAGATTAGGAATAATAGTAATGGCGGTGGTAGTACTAATAGATATAATTATATTTGTTCCTATTACTCTTTACATAACGGATTTTATGGTTAATTTTTTCACCATCCATGATAACAATTAATCAAAATAATAAATACATATCCCATAGCTCATAATAAACAATTTTAATATATACATACATACATACATACATACACACACACACACACACACACACACACACACACACACACACACACACACACACATATATATATATATATATAAATATATATATATATATATATTTAAAATCTTTTAATAAATAAATTATCATCAATAAACAACTCTCATCCACAGACTGATTACTATTGAAGTTATCATAATGAAATAAAATAATCTTTATCCATCTCTTCATTCTAATCCTTATGGAAATAAAGTGATTCAGAATTACGTTTGGATACAGCCTTTTTTTTTTTTTTTTGAAAGGGACGGTTAAAATTCCAAATCAAATCTAAATTCAGGGTTTTAAGTGAACCAGAGGAAGGGAAAGGAGGAAGGAGCGACGAGAAGGCTTAGGAGGATGGAGAGAATGAGGGAGGGGTAATAAATGAGGGAGAGAAAGTAAGAGAGAAAGAGAGAGAGAGAGATAAAGAGAGAGAGAGATAGAGAGAGAGAGAGAGAGAGAGAATAGCTGCACTATTCTTGAAGAGAGAGACAGAGAAAAAAAAGTTGTTAGACTGTTTCATGAAAGCGAGGCGAAGAGGCTGTTGAAGGACTCCTCAAACCCATCTCGAGGAAGTGAGTTGAGGAGGGAGAGGAGGGAGACGGGGGAGAGAGGAGGGAGAAGGGGAGACGGGAGAGAGAGGAGGGAGACGGGGGAGAGGGGAAGGAGAGGAGAGAGAGGGGGGAGACGGGGGAGAGAGGAAGGAGATGGGGGGGACGGGGGAGAGAGGAGGGAGAGGGGGGTGAAAGGGAAATGTCCGAGGTAGGGAGGTGGGAGAGGTATAGAAAAAAGGGGGAAAGGGAAGGGGATGGTAGGAGGGGGGAGGGAAAAGGGTGGGAGGGGAGAGGGAGAGATAGGAAGAGGACAGGGAGGGAGGGAAAAAGGAGGGGGAAGGACATGGAAGAGAGTGGGGATGCTGGGAGGTGTCAGGGGTGGTGGCGAGAAGCGAAGAGGGTGGGGGGAGGGGGCGAGGGAAAAGGGTGGGGGTATACAAAGGGTTGGGGTCGCCGCTGGGATGCTGGAGGATGTGGGGGGAGGGGGGAAGAGGGGGAGAGTGGAATGGATGAAGGTAAGAAAAATGGAAGGGGTGGGGATGGGGGAGAGGTGGAGGGGAGAAGGCGAAAGGGGTGGGAAGGAGGGTGGGAGAAAAGAAGAAGTAGGGAGTAAGTGTTCAAAGAGGAGAGATAATGAGAGGGGAAGGAGGGAAGAGGGAGGGGGGGATGACAAGAGCAGAAAAATCTCCAGTCGATAATCCGATGACATGGATTGGACGAATATAAATCACTCTCATGGCAAGTAACAAGCGCCTGCCATAAGCCTTCCTTGCGCGATATTATATTACAGCATAGATTAGATTATGTCTATGATTATCGAGCTTAAACTAGCCACTGTCTTATAGTCGGCTACACAGAAAAAAAAAATTACATTTACAAAGAAAAACATTTTGTTAACCCAATTTCTACATCGGATT
>NW_028234417.1:19102121-19104621 GCF_977035675.1 Penaeus japonicus
AAGTCCCTTTTTATACAATCTTTCCATCTGATTTTGGGTATACCCTTTCTTCTATTCCCTTCTACTTCCATTTCCATAACCTCTCTCCCAACATGTTCTTCACCCTCCCTTCTCTTTACATGGCCAAACCACCTCAGCCTAGACTCTTGGATTTTCTTTGAGACTTCCCCTACTTTGACTGTCCCTCTGATATATTCATTTCTGATCCTATCTTTCCTGGTAACTCCTGACATCCACCTAAGCATTTTCATCTCTGCCACATCTAACTTTCTTTCTTCTTTATGTCTAAGAGGTGCTGCTTCCAGGCTGTAGGTTAAGGCTGGTCTAACTACGGTTTTGTGTACCTTTCCTTTAAGTTTAACTGGCACTCTTTTATCGCAAATGACCCCTGACACCTTCCTCCAGTTGTTCCATCCACACTCAATTCTATGAGTAACTTCCCTTTCCATCCCTATACTTTCATCTACCATAGACCCAAAGTATTTAAAAGTATTTGTTCTTTTCAACCTATTTCCATTTAGTTGTATTGAGGCCAATTGGTCACCCATATCAGTTGAGAAGTACTCTGTTTTAGAACTGCTTATTTTCATGCCTCTACTCTCTAATGCACATCTCCATTCTTCTAACTTGGTTTCTAATCCTCTTCTACTTTCTGTTATCCATGGTGCATATAAAATGCACCATGGTGGGTCCTCCCTATCATTTTGAGTAATAACATCGAATACAATATTAAATAATAATGGGCTAAGTGCTGACCCCTGGTGTAGACCAACCTTCACATGGAAGTTTTCCGTTGTTCCTACTGTGCTTCTAACTCTAGTAGTAACATTCTTATAGCATTCTTTGATAACCCTTACATACTTTTCTTGCACTCCTCTTTCACGTAGCCCTCTCCAAACCTCCTGTCGTGGCACCCTATCATATGCTTTCTCCAAATCGATGAATACCATATGTAACACTTTCTGCTTTTCCTGATATTTTTCCATTATTTGCCTAAGGGAGAAAATACCATCAATTGTCCCAAGTCCTTTCATAAAGCCCAGTTGTTGCCTACCAATTTCCACCACTTGCCTAAGCCTACTGTCCAAAATTCTTTCAAACAACTTTAAGGTGTGTGACATTAATTTTATCCCACGGTAATTTTCACAGCAATTGGTATTAGGGTGCTTTCCCTCCATTGTTCTGGTATGGCTTCTTTTTCCATAATTTGTTTCATAAGTTTGTGCAGAATACTAATACCATCCTGCCCTAAAGCTTTCCACACTTCCACTGGTATGTTATCAGGTCCAGTGGCTTTTCCAGTTTTCATCTTTTTCAGGGCTATTTCTACCTCCTGTCTAGTTACCTCAGCTATCTCTTGGTTATTTGGTTCTCCATCCTCTCTAACTAGTCTCTCATTTTCCTCATTTAATAGTTTTTCATAGTATTCCTTCCATCTAGTTAGTATATCCCTTTCTTTCTTTATTATGTTACCGTTTTCATCTCTCATTTGTCTAATATGCGTTATATCTTTTGTACTTTTATTTCTTGATTTAGCTAATTTGAAAATCTTTCCCTGTCCTTCTTTAGTGTCTAAATCTTCGTACAGTTTGTTATATGCTTCTGACTTTGCAATAGCTACTGATTTCTTTGCTTCCTTACATCTTATTCTATATGTTTCCTTATCTATTTCAAGTTTACTTTCTTCCCACTTTTTCTTGGCAGCCCTCTTTAAGTTAACTTTTTGTTGTACGTCTTCATTGAACCACCAGGTCTCCTTATTTTCCCAAATTATTCCACTGCTCCCTCCTAGGATTTCTTTCCCTGCTATTAAGATGTTTTTACTCGTTCTATTCCACCATGCATTGACATCTTCCATGTTAACATCAATATCATTTAGAATTCTAATCTTAAATTGTTGTTTTAAATCCTGCTCCTTCAGCTTGAACCACTTGATTTTTCTCTGTGTCCTAACCCCTCTTTTCTGCTTTCGGGCAACAGCTATTGATAGGTCTAACACAACTAGGCGATGCTGTGCTGCTATATGGTCTCCAGGTATTACTTTACAATTTTTGACCTCGCATATGTTCCTTCTACCATGCAGGAGGAAATCAATTTGACTTGTCCTATCTCCGTTTTTAAAGGTAATAAGATGTTCATTTCTCTTTTTGAATAGCGTATTCCCTATAACCATATCAAACGATACTGCAAAATCAATAATTCTCTCCCCTTCTTCGTTTCCATTCCCATAACCATATCCTCCATGCACACGGCTGACAGCTTCATTACCATTACCAATATGTCCATTTAAATCTCCTGCAACTATGCATCTCTCACTTTCATCTACCTTGCCTCTTTCTTCTTGAAGTTCTACCCAAAAACGTTCTTTCTCTTCCTCAGTGCAACCAGTCTGAGGTGCATATACACTAAATATATTAAGTGAAAACTCATCCAAAGCTAACCTTATCCAAAGGATTCTGTCACTTTTCCTATTTACTTCTGTTACCAGCCCCTTCATCTC
>NW_028234417.1:19129621-19132121 GCF_977035675.1 Penaeus japonicus
AATATATATATATATATATATATATATATATATATATATATACATATAAATCTATATATACATATAAATGTATAATATATATATATATATATATATATATATATATATATATATATATATATATATATATAAATATGTGTGTGTGTGTGTGTTATATATAAGAAGTATTATTTTGCGGAGCGATTATTATTATAATCATTATTAACACTATTATTTTTATTATTATAATCATCATTTTCATGATTATTGTTATTATTATCCACATTATGATTATCAAAATTGTTATCATTATCATTAATGTTATCATTATTCTTATTAGTGTTATCATTAATGTTATCATTATTGTTATTAGCTTTATCATTATTGTATTTATCATTATTGTTATCATAACTATTATTATCATTTATATTATCGTTATCATTATTATCATATTTTATCATTGTTATTATCATCATTATCATATTCATTATAATATGTATCCTAATTGTCAGTATTATTATCATTATCATTATTATTATATTTACTATCATTTTCATTGTTACTATTATCATTATTATTACTGTCATAATCATTGTTGTCATTATTCTTATTATTACTATCACAGATATTATCATCATTATTATCCTTATAATCATTACTATCATCATTATAATTGTTATCATTATTGTTGTTATCATCATTATTGTTATCATTATCATTACCATCATTATTGTTATCATTCTCATCCTCACTGTTACTTATATTACTACTACTTAGAATGATGATAATGCTGATAAAAACAGTGATGGTAACAATAAGGATAATTGAAATAATAACAATGCTAATGATAGAGATGATGATAATAGTAACAATGCGAATGATAATGATGATAATGATAGTGATTGCAAGAGTGAGATTGACAAAGAAATAATGATACTTATAATAACAATGATTATGATAACAATAGAAGAAATAATAATGAAATTAATAATAATGTTGGTAATGATAACGATAATGATAATAATGACGATAATGATAATGATAATGATAACAATGATAATAACAATAATGATAATAATTATAATAATAATAATGATAATAATGATAATAACAATCATAATTATAATAATAATAATAAAAGTAATAATAGTAATAATGATGATAATGATGATGATAATAATAATAATAATAAGAATAATAATAATAATAATAATAACAATAATGATAATAATAATGGTAATGATAATAATAATAATAATAATGATAATAATAATGATAATGATAATAATAATAATAATTATATTAATAATAATAATGGTAATGATAATAGTAATAATGATAATGATAATAATAATAATAATGACAATGATAATAATAATAAAAATAATAATAGTAATAATAATAATAATATTGATGATAATAATAATAATAATAATAATGATAATAATGATAATAATAATAATAATAATAATAAAGATAATAATAGTAATAATAATGATAATAATAATAATAATAATAATAATAATAATAATAATAATGATAATAATAATAATAATAATAATAATAATAATGATGATAATAATAATAATAAACCCCTCTTTGAATGAATGACATTATTGATCAACCAGAATCTATTCCTGACTGGCTTACTGAGGGAGTAACGTATCTTCTGCCTAAAACCCAAGAAACGGAAAACCCAAAGAATTATAGACCAATAACCTGTCTTAACACTATTTACAAAACCTTGACATCAATAATTACTGATAGAATGTACAATTTCCTCGAAGAAAATCAAATGTTACCAAATGAACAGAAAGGCTATAAACTTAATTCTTATGGTTGTAAAGACCAACGTCTGATTAATCGCATGATTTTAGAAAACTGTAAAACTCACCACAAAAATCTTAGTACAGCATGGATCGCTTATCGGAAGGCTTTTGATAGTGTCCCACACGACTGGATTCTGCGCAGTTTGGAGCTTTACAAAATCTCCCCTGTTATTTCAAAGTATGTCAAAGTGGCACACCAAATTGTTTCTGTCTCATAAGGAAGGGGTAGGTGAATCTAACGCTATTAAGATCAAGCGTGGAATTTTCCAAGGAGATTCACTTTCTCCTCTCCTTTTCTGCATTTCTTTGATTCCACTATCCAATGAACTCAACAACACTGGTGCTGGTTACATCTTCCAGAAAGTTTTAAATCATCTGTTTTACATGGATGACCTGAAACTTTTCGCCAAGAATGATCAACAACTTGAAGGGCTTCTGACAACTGTTAAAGAATTCAGTAATGATATTTGCATGGACTTTGGTCTTGACAAATGTGCCAAAGCTTCCTTTGTCAGAGGCAAACTTAGAGAATCTACCCCTATTCAATTTGATATAGACACAATCATCAAAGAACTTAACCCAAAGGATAGTTACAAGTACCTGGGTGTCTGTGAAGGAGACGGAATAGACCATGCAAAGATGAAAGAGAAAGTAAGGAAGGAGTATTATCGACGCGTCAGGCTAGTTCTGAA
>NW_028234417.1:19149621-19152121 GCF_977035675.1 Penaeus japonicus
CCCACGTCTCGCCCCCTCTGCAGAAGATCCCTCTGCATCATCGAGTTAATAACTTCGGCGCTATCTCTCATTAGCAGGGACAGAGCCTCCTCTTAGTAAATGTTGATGAGTTGGAAATGGAGGATGTATCTTGTACGTACCATATGGTCAGAGGTTCTAATACTCGGTTCCGAAATGAAATTCAAATGTTAATAGGGCAAAAGAAATGCAACAGATTAAAAGTTGTCATCTATTGTTAGACATAGTAAAGTTGTGTTAGCTGTGAGTAGAACTGAATCTATAAAAAAAAGAATTGTTACTTCAAGCACTTATAGCAAATTCATCACATGAAAATGCAAGTACCGCATGTCATTAAATCAAGGCTGCAAGCTTAAAACTCTACGGGAGCCTTAGGCCACTTTTGAAGTGACAACGGCGCGGCGCAGCAGTCTTCCTTCCCTTCCAATCTAAATGTAAATCATTCCGACGCAATTATCGCCATTGATTACTTGTCGATAAGTCATCGTGTGTGGATCACACTGTCCCTCTGAGGTGTGGCCACTTCTAACCCGAGACCCAAAGCTCAAGAAACTCGTTCGTTTCTGTTTTTGTATCACACACACACGAACACACATACACACATGCGCACACACACACACGGCCTCACACATACATACATTCATATACGCATACACATAAACAACATATACACGCACACACACACTACATACGGACATATACTGTAGATACGTGGGCAAATTCTGCCTTGACAGTTGTTCTATGAATAGACATATAATATAAGTTATAAAAAAAACATATTACATAATGAAGAAACAAGCATTTTGTAGTAGGTTTCTTAATTATTGATTTTTTTTTCTGTGCACATGTATCTTACACATTTATAATTGATTTAAGTTTAAGAAAATCTGTATTATGTGCTTTTCCATTTCATTTTTCATGTTTGTTTATTCTTTTCATTTAGATTAATGATTAATTGTATTGGATATTTATCTTATTCTTATGGTAAAGGAAAGTGCTTGGAGTATAATAGGGATTTATTATAACAAATAAAAGAAAAATATATTGACACTGAATACAAGTTTGACATTGGATGGTTACTGCAGTTCGGCGTGATTCTTCAGAAACTGCGAGTAGCTTTTGTGATGTTTTTCCAGATGATGTATATACAAAAAAAAGGCTGAAAATAGTTTACAAATTAAACAAATATAATAAAGTTCAATGTAAAGTTATTCAGATTAACTTAGCACTTACAATTATATTTATACACATTTAACAAAAGAAAATTCCTCTCCTTGAGGAGACAACTCACGAGAGTGGTGGGTGGAAGGCGAGTGAGGACTCGCCCTTATTTAGGTGTGAGGTCACTTCCCAATTACCCTCAGGCATCTAACCTTACCCGAAAAAGTCTGGCTACGCATGCTCGTTTGCGTAAGCTCGTTAAGCATTCTATGGTTAGTTCGGCATTTCATCCCGTACATGATATGCATATACGACAAATCCACCGACACATTTGACCACCAAAAACCACATCAATCATTACCATAAAACGTCCCGGTTGAGATTCCCACATCTAAACAAAAGGAACAAATGACATACAAGGAATTACATCAAAAGAAAACGAGTGTGAAAAGAAATACACAGCCTTAGAGCGATAATTAGTGCGAGCTGAGCTGAAACTCCGTTGCTCTGCATCTTAACTCAGAAATGCTTGTTTTTTTTAGAAAAGTAGAAAGATAAATCCTTCTAGACTCACCAACGTCTTCACAGGATTTCCGAAGATATTTATTATTCTCTCTCTCTCTCTATATATATATATCTGTCTCATTCGCTCTCTCTCTCTCCTCCCTTTCTCTTTCTCTCTCCCCCTCTCTCTCTCTCTCTTGCTCTCTATCTCTCGCTGTCTCTCTCTCTCTCTCACTCACTCTCTCTCTCACTCTCTCTTTCTCTCTCTCTTCCGCTCTTTCTTTTCTCGCTAGCTCTCCTTTTCCTTCTCGCTCTCTCACTCTATGCTTCGCCAGGCACAAGGGAATTCACGGAGATGTTCTTTGAGGGTAAAACTCCCACCTCTACATCTTTCATGGGAAGTTCCCCTTTAAAATACCGCTCGGGGCGGGACCTAGACCACGAGGTGAGGTTTAGCATTTACTTGTTGACAAAGACGGACTCACACAGGTGGGTTGGTACGCACAGAGGAGGGGAAGGGGGGGGGGAGGTAAAAGGGAGGGGTCGAGGGAGCGAAGGAGTGTGGAAGGAACAAGTGGGACGCTATTGTAGATGGTATTCTATTAGGGCTTGAAGGATCTGATACGAGCAAAGCGACATGTTAAAGGATTAGAATTGTCCATAGGAAATAAGGAAGGGAGAAGCATAAGGGAGGTCCATTTATTTATCTGTTCATTTATTCTTATACATTTATTTATGTATCTGTTCATTTATTCTTATACATTTTAGTCCATTATCAATATATTTTAGATTTGTTCTGTATCTCATGTAACCTTGT
>NW_028234417.1:19159621-19162121 GCF_977035675.1 Penaeus japonicus
TGGAGTGATATTCTTTTTTACTGTAACACATATATATTGTATATATATATTCAATATATATATATAATATATAAAATTATATATTACTATATAGCTGAGAGAGAGAGATAGAGAGAGAGAGAGAGCGAGAGAGCGAGAGATAGAGAGAGAAAGAGAGAAGAGAAAGAGAGAGAGAGAGAGAGAGAGAGAGAGAAGAGAGAGAGAAGAGAGCAGAGAGCGAGAGAGAGAAAGAGTAATATATACTAATAGACGCGATATATATATATATATATATATATAAGATGAGGAGAGAGAGTAAGGAGAGAAGCAGAACGCGTCGACACGTATATATATATATAGTACATAAATATCTATAAATAACATATATCGTGCTAGTACAATAAATATATATATATATATATATATAAATATATGATAAATATATGTATCCATATTTACATATATATACATAAGGATTATAAACATATATATATTATCTAAAACTATTATATATAATATATATATATATATTATAATATATATGAATATAATATATATATATATATATATATAATAATAATATATATTAATTATTATATATAAAAAAATATATATATATATATATACAAGAGAGATACTTTATACTTATATATATATATATATATATAAATATATTTATCATATTATAAATATTAATATATATATATATTATACATATATATATATTATGATTATATATAATAAATATATATATATATTTATATAATATAATATATATCTTATCTATATATACATATAACATATATAAATATATATATATATATATATATATATCTAATATCTCAATAATATAAATTATATTAAAACTAAATATAAATATATATAATATACACATGAATATGTATAAATAAATATATACACATGAATTATGTAAATATAAATCTATATATATATTATATATCTATATATATATATATATATAAAATACATGAATATATGTATATATATATATATAAATATTTATATATATCTATAAATATATATAATAAATAAATATATAAGTAATATCTGTAAACATAAATATATATATATATATATATATAAATAAAAATATATATCTAAATATACATGAATATCATATATATATAATAAGATATATATAAAATTTATATATATAACTATATACATGAATATATATATATATACCAATATATATATAAGTATATAAATATATAATAAAAATATATGTATATATATATAAATATATAAAATACTAATATATATGTATCTATATATAGATATACAAATATAAAATATATATTATATGTATATATCTACTAAATATATATATATATATATTAAATACTCTATTATATATAAATATATATATATAACAAATCATACATAGAGAGAGAAAGAGAGAGAGAGAGAGAGCGAGAGAGGATAAGAGAGAGAGAGAGGATAGAGATAGAGAGAGTAATATATCTAAATATATATCACTAAATATATAACTATACAATTCAAACATAAAATTTTATATAAAACACACAAATATATATAACTATATAAATATATATAATATATATATATACAATATCTATATTAATATAAATGTATTCATATTTACATATAAATATACATCTTTATATACTATATAAATATATATATATATATAAAATATATCTATATATATATATATATTCATATTTACCTATATCCAAACCATATATCTTTGCATATACATACATCTCTCTCTCTCACTCACTCTCTCACTCGCATCTCTCTCTCTCTCATCTCTCTCTCTCTCTCTCTCTCTATATATAATATATATATATATATATATATATATATATCTATATATATACATATATATAAATATACAAATATATAATCTATAATATAAACTATACATATATATAATATAAATATATCTACTATTTAAACCTATATATAATATCTATATCTATATAGATATATCTCTATATAAAATACATATATCAATCTATACTATATACAAATATGTAATATACAACTACATAATATATATATATAAATATTAAATATATATACAACTATAAATATATAAATACAATATAAAATAATATATATATATAAAGTATATTAATATATAAATATATAATACCTATTAATTATATATTACATATCTAATATATAAAAATAATAAATATATATATATATAAATATATATAGAATATTATATATATACATATATTAAAACTAAGTATATATATATATTATAAATATATATACTACATA
This sequence comes from Penaeus japonicus, assembly GCF_977035675.1. Taxonomy (NCBI): domain Eukaryota; kingdom Metazoa; phylum Arthropoda; class Malacostraca; order Decapoda; family Penaeidae; genus Penaeus; species Penaeus japonicus. The sequence goes on from NW_028234417.1 coordinate 19,161,878, forward strand.
AAATAGAACATATATATATACATATCTATATACAAAATATATAATATATATAATAAAAATATATATCTATATAATATATATATATCATATATATAAATATTAAATAATATATATATATATATAACTATATATATATATATACATATATAAATATCTATCTATCTCCCTATATATAAATATATATATAAACTAATAATACATATATATATATAGGTAATCTATATAATTTATATATATATATTAT
>NW_028234417.1:19184621-19196029 GCF_977035675.1 Penaeus japonicus
CAAGCCTCAAACTCCCTCCCCTTCCCTCCCCTCCCCGCTCGCTACCCCCGGGTTTCCCCAGCCTCTAAACTCCCTCCCCTCCCCACCCCCTCGCCAGCCTCTAAACTCCCCTCCCCTCCCCAACCGCCCGCAAACGCCCTTCCCCAGCCTCTAAACAGGAAAATGAATAGATTAAGAAAGAAAAAGATCCCTCCCCTCCCCAACCCCTTCCCCAGCCTCTAAACTCCCTCCCCTCCCCACTCCTTCTTCTACCTCTAAACTCCCTCCCCTCCCCACCCCTTCCCTGCCTCTAACCTCCCTCCCCTCCTCACCCCTTCCCCAACTTTTATTAGAAGATGCTTCTTCCCTCAATGATATTTTACATACTGACGATGTTAGTTTGCAAGTATCAATTTTAAATAATATCTTCATGAAGTGTAAGGATAAGTGTGCACCTGTCGTGACAAAAAAAGTAACCAGACCACCAGCTCCTTGGATAACTGATGACATAAAAGCTGCTATTGTGTGTAGAGATCAAATTAGGAAAACAATTCAGGCTGGCAACTGTGATGTCTCTTTACGTGAAAATTACAAGGTAGAAAAGAAAAGAGTAAAAATACTTATAGACACAAGTAAAAAACTGTATTTTAAAAGTAAATTAATATTACAAGATAGTAAGAAATAATATGAGTGCAAACATGGAAAACTATCAAGGAAGGAAAATGATCCCAGACAATAAGTGTAACTCTAGTCAATCAAACTGATACTAATGATTTAAAGGAGAAAGTTGAAACTTTTAACGAATATTTTGCAAATGTTGGAAGGCAGGCCTTTGTAAAGTCACGGAAAAACCTTCCCTGGGAGGAGAGAACTGATTACAGGACTAGTTATCAGAACGAAGGTTCCACTGATATTTTTAGAATTAATCCATAGATTGCAATACTATCATTTTAACTATGAAATCCTTAAAAGAGTAACTCCTATGGCTCAGACGGTATTCCCTATCCACTTTTGATGTTTTTTTATTAAAGACTCATTGCCAGTCATTGTATTTTACATAACAATCATTATAAACACCTCGATTGCTACAAATGTTTCCTAACGCATGGAAAGTATCCCATGTAATTCCTCTACACAAAGGCAATGACAAAGACGATGCAAGTAACTACAGCCCATCTCCCTCTTGCCATTATTTTCCAAAATCTTAGAAAAAATTGTTGCAAATCAACTGTTGTCATATTTAGAGTCACAAAGCTTCTGTCTAACAATCAGCATGGTTTCCGTAAGGCAACTTTATACAGAAACAGCCCTTATGAAAATTTCAGAGAAAATTTATGATAATATAGACAATAAGAATTTATCTCTACTTGTACTTTTAGACTTATCTAATGCTTTTGATAGTGTAGACCGGGTCACCAATTGCTTGTAGAAAAATGTAGAAAATTGAACATAAATCCTTTGTGGTTCCAAGATTATTTAAGTAATAGAATCGCAGTGTGTGAGAATTGGAAGAGTGCTTTCTACCCAGAGAAATGTCTGCTATGGTGTTCCACAGGGCTCCGTGTTAGGTCCCATTCTTTTTTCTTTGTATGTTAATGACCTGTCAGAATATATACCAGATTGTTTCGTTGTTCAATATGCCGACGATACTCAAATACTCCTTACTGGAACAACTGACAATATTGTAGAATTGATTGAGAGAGCAGAAAGTTCCTTGTCCACTATCAAATTATATTTCCAGAGAAATGGTCTTCTTCTAAATGAAAGCAAAACTCAATGTATTTTTATTGGCTCTCGATTTATGATTTCACAACTACCAAATGACATCTCATTAAATTTTAATAGCAATCGTATACTACCCAAGACAGTGGTAAAAAACTTAGGTGTTTACTTTGATCAACATATGAGTTTTAATTTTCACGTAGATGAATTAAGTAGGAAGGTTAATGGTATTCTTCATTTTATTGGTAGAGTAGGAGACAAAACAAGGATCATGGTTGTGCAGTCATTAGTATTAAGTCTATTAAACTATTGTTCGATAATTTGGGGTGGCACAACTAAAGAACAAATTAAAATAGTACAAAGGTTGCAAAATTATGCTGCTAAAGTAGCCATTGGAGGTTTACGTAAATATGACCACGTAACCCCTGCTTTTAAACAATTGAAATGGTTAAATGTGAATAATAAACACACATATGACATATGTATTTTAATATATAAATGCTTACACCAATGCTTTCCGGAATGGTTTCTTAATTTTAGCACTTTGAACGAAATAACTGGCACAGTTACGAGACAAAGAAATAATCTACATATATCAAAAAATCAAACCAATACAGCTTCTGGTTCAAAAATGATGACGGTGAGGGTCCACAGTTATGGAATCAGATCCCAGCACACATAAAAGATACAGCGTTCACTTTCTGCTTTTAAAGATAGATTTGAAGAAATATCTATTAAATGAACAAATTGCTCTATAGTAGATAAATTGTAAATAGAATGTAACTCATAAATGTTTACTATATTATTTATACTTTAATATTGTTGCTTAAATTAAAGGTAAAAAAAAAGGGTGGAAAAGATAATTTGAAAGTAAGAGTATTATAATAAATATCTGTAAATGTGTTTATGTATGTTTTGTATAAATGTATATGACTATAAATGTATATTTGTGTTTATATTTTTTTCTAAAATGAAATTTACTTATGTATTGATATAGGCTGTGTTTATATTCATTTTGCACTTGACCAGCAACTATTTTAATTATTGCATTGCAAGAAAATAACCTTTCGCATTTTATGACTGTGATTCCTAAATTAAGAAATAACATTGTAACAGGGGGGGGGGGGGGGGGGGGGGGGGGGGGGGGGGGGGGGGGGGGGGGGGTATTTAATTTATACTACCCCTATTTGCAGAATGAACCTATATGATTGCATATATGACCATTGTGATGCTTCTGTAGATAAGATCTTATATTTTTCAAAGAATGTAACAATTATTTTATATATATATTACTATGTCAATTCAGGATTAGGTAATAAATAATGTGTATTTTATTTATTTCAATATATTTTTGTTTCTTTTGGTAAAATTTTATAATCAACTGTATCTGTGATTGTAGCACTTATATATGTATATGAATACCCAATGTATATTGGAAATAAAGGCTTTATTATTATTATTATTATTCTTAACTCCCTCTCCTCCCCACCCCCTCGCCAGCCTCTAAACTCCCTCCCCTCCCCACCCCCTCGCCAGCCTCTAAACTCCCTGCCCGGCGCTCCCCTCTCCCCCTCTCACTCTTTAAAAAACCTCCCACCCCTCCCCCCCGCCACTCCCCCACCCCTCCCAACTCCTTTCTAAACCTCGCCTCTAAACTTTCTAACTCCCTTCCCCTCCCCACCGCCCACCCACCCTCGCCAGCCTCTAAACCTCCTCCACCTCACCCACCTCCTTCGAAACTCCTCCCCGATCCCGCCCACCCCCCTCGCCAGCGTCTAAACTCCCTCCCCTCCCCACCCCTTCCCCAGCCTCTTAACTCCCTCCCCTCCCCACCCCACACCCCACCACCTACCCGCCCCCCACCCCCCCCCCGCCCCACCCCCCCCCTCGCCAGCCTCTAAACCCCTGCCCACCCCACCCAACCCCACCCTACAACCCACCCCCCCCAACCCCCTTTCGACCCAGCCTCTAAACTCCCAACTAACTAAAAATTCCCTCCCCCCCTCGCCAGCCTAAACTCCCTCCCCTTACTCCCCACCCCCTCCTTGCGCCAGCCTCTAAACCCTCCCCTCCCCATCCCCATTCTCGACTTCCCCTGCCTCTAAACTCCCTCCCCTCCCCACCCTTGTCTCGGCCCAGCCTCTTAACTGATGACACGGCATCCCCCCCTCCCCCACCCCTTCCCCAGCTTTTAAACTTGCCACTTCCCTCCCCTGTGCACCCATCCCCGGCTATCGCCAGCCTCTAAATCTCCTCTTAAACTCTAAACCTCCCTCCCCTCTAAACTCACCTCCCCTCCCCACCCCTTCCCCAGCCGCTTAACTCCCTTCCCTATTCCCGCCCCCACTCCTTCCCCACCCCTTCTCCCCAGCCTCTTAATCTTAAACACTCTTAACGCCCTCTCCTCGGATCACGGGTTGCCCACCACCCTTCCCCAGCCATCTAATCTAAACTCCCTTAAACTCTCCATCCCCTCGGCAGTCCCACTTCTTCGCCCCACTTCTTCCCACCCCAGTCTTATCAACTCCCTCCCCTCCCTCCCTCCCCCTCCCCGTCCCCCATTTCATCCCCTCCCCCCGCTCCGCCAACGCCCGGGGGCCCTCACCAACCTCTAAACTCCCTCCCCTCCCCACATATTCCCTTCCCTAGCCTCTAAACTCCCTCCTGCTGCCTACAACTCACCTCTCCCCACCCCCCTCGCCAGCCTCTAAACCTCCTCCCCTCCCCACCAACCCACCCTTTCGAACGCCCACCCCTTTTCCCAGCCTCTAACCTCCCTCCCCTCCCCACTCCTTCTTTCGCCTCTAAACTCCCTCCCCTCCCCACCCCTTCCCCAGCCTCTAAACTCCCTCCCTTCCCCACCCCTTCCCCAGCCTCTAAACTCCCTCCCCTCCCCACCCCTTTCCCAGCCTCTAAACTCCCTCACCTCCCCACCCCCTTCCCCAGGGGCGACCCTCTAAACCTAAAACACCTCCCCTCACCAACCGCGCGTGACGTCCGCCCTGCCAGCCTCTAAACTCCCGCGCGTCTAAACTTTCCCTACCTCCCTCCCTCCTACCCGCCCCTTCCCGAGCCTCTAAACTCCCTCACCTCCCTAGGGGGGGGGGGGGGTGGGGATGGGGGTTATGTCAATATATATGGATAAAATGGGCACCCCCCCTTCCCCAGACTCCTTCTTCTACCTCTACCCTCCCTCACCTCCCCCCCCCCTCGCCAGCCTCTAAACTCCCTCCCCTCCCCACCCCCTCGCCAGCCTCTAAACTCCCTCTCCTCCCCACCCCCTCGCCAGCCTCTAAACTCCCTCCCCTCCCCACCCCCTCGCCAGCCTCTAAACTCCCTCCCCTCCCCAACCCCTTCCCCAACCTCTAAACTCCCTCCCCTCCCCTACCCCTTCCCGAGCCTCTAAACTCCCTCCCCTCCCCACGCAACGATCCCTTCCCCCAACGCCCTCGCCAGCCTCTAAACACCCTCCTTTCCCCCTCCCCACCCTCCGCTACCTCGCCAGCCTCTACACCCCCTCCCCTCCCCCCTCCTTTCCCAGCCTCTAAACCCCCTCCCCTCCCCACCCCTTCCCCAGCCTCCCAACCCCCTCCCCTCCCCACCCCCTCGCCAGCCTTAAACTCCCTCCCCTCCCCACCCCCTCGCCAGCCTCTAAACTCCTTCCCCTCCCCACCCATTCCCTGCCTCTAACCTCCCTCCCCTCCCCACCCCTTCCCCTTTGCAAATGTTTGGAAGGCAGGAGGCCTTTTGTCAAGTCACGGGAAAACCTTCCTGGGGAGAGAAACTGATACAGTACAGTTATCAAACGAAGGTTCCACTGATAATTTTTAGAAGTAATCCAGTAGATTGCAATACTACATTTTACTATGTAATCCTTAAAAGAGTAACTCCTATGGCTCAGAAACAGACGTATTCCCCTACTCAACTTTAATAAAGACTCATTAGCCAGTCCAGTTGTATTTTACCTACATCATTATAAAATCCTCTATTGCTACCTAATATGTTTCCTAACGCATGGAAATAATCCCATGAAATTCCTCTACACAAAGGCAATGACAAAGACGAAGCAAGTACTTCAGGCCCATCTCCCTCTTGCCAATAAGTTTCCAAAATCTTAGAAAAAAGTGTTTCAAAACAACTGTTGTCATATAAGAGTCACAAAGCTTCTGTCTATAACAACATCATGGTTTTCCGTAAGCAACTTTGTTACATAAACAGCCCTTTGAAAATTTTCAGATAAAATTTATGATAATATAACAATAAGAATTTATCTCTACTTGTACTTTTAGACTTATCTAAGGCTTTTGATATGTAGACCAACCAAAATGCTTGTAGAAAAATGTAGAAAATTGAACCATAAAACCTTTGTGGTTCCAAATTATATAAGTAATAGCTCGCAGTGTGGGAGAGATTGAGAGTGCATTTCGAACCCAGAGAAATGTCTGCTATGGTTATTCCACAGGTCTTCCGTGTTAGGTCACAATCTTTGTTCTTTGTATGTTAAATGACCTGTCCGGAATATATACCAAATGTTCGTTGTTCAATATGCCACGATACACCAAAATACTCCTTACTGGAACAACTGACAATATAGTAGAATTGATTGAGAGGAGCAGAAAGTTCCTTGTCCACTATCAAAGTATATTTCCAGAGAAATGGTCCTTCTTCTAAATGTAGGCAAAACTCAATGTATTTTTATTGGCTCTCGAAATATGAAATACACAACGACCTAATGACATCTCATTAAATTTTAATAGCAATCCGTATACTCCCAAGACAGTGGTAAAAACTTAGGTGTTTTACTTTGATCAACAATATGAGTTGTTAATTTTCACGTAGATGAATTAAAGTAGGAAGGTTAATGGTATTCTTCATTTTATTGGTAGAGTAGAGAAAAAACAAGGATCATGTTGTGCAGTCATTAGTATTAAGTCTAGTAAACTATTGTTCGATTATTTGGGTGTCACAACTACAGAACAAATAAAAATCGTACAAAGGTTGCAAAATTATCTGCTAAATTAGCCATTGGAGGTTTACGTAAATAGTCCACGTAACCCCTGCTATTAAACAATTGCAATGGATAAATGTGAATAATAAACACACATATGACATATGTATTATAATATATAAAATGCTTACAACCAATGCTTTCCGGAATGGTTTCTTAATTTTAGCACTATTGAACGAAATAACTGGCACATTACTGAGAACAAAGAAATAATCTACATATACGAAAACCAATACAGCTTCTTGCTCAAAAATGAAGACGGTGAGGGGTCCCACATTATGGAATCAGAACCCAGCATCACATAAAAGGAATACAGCTTTCACATTCTGCTTTTACAAGATAGATTGAAGAAATATTCTAATAAATGAACAAAATTGCTCTATATTAGGAAAAAATTGTAATTAGAAAGTAACTCATAAATGTTACTATATATTTAGACTTTAATATGTTTTGCTTAAATTAAAGAATTTGAAAAGTTTCGAGTATTATTAAGTAAATAACTGTAAATTGTGTTTATGTATGTTTTGGTATTAAATGTATATGACTAAAAAAGTATATTTGTGGTTTATATTTAATGTTTTCCAAAAGAAATTTACTATGTATTGAAATAGGCCTGTGTTTATATTATTTTACACTTGACCACAACATATTTTAATTAATGCATTGCAAAAAATAACACCTTTTGCCTTTATGGACTGTGATTCCTAAATTAAGAAATACATGGATAAGCATAATTTATACTACCCTATTAGCAGAATGAACCTAATGATTGCATATATAGACCATTGTGACTTCTGTAGATAAGAATCTTATATTTTTGCAAAGAATGTAACAATTATTTTATATATATAATTACTATGTCAATTCCAGGATTAGGTAATAAATAATGTGTATTTTAGTTAATTCAATATATTTTTGTTTTCTTTTGGAATAATTTATAACACCTGTATCTGTGATTGTAGCACATTTATATATGTATATGTATACCATGTATATTTGGAGATACAGGGCGAGGTTATTATTATATTATTATTCTTAACACCCTCTCCTCCCTGATCTCCTCCCCACCTCCCCCCTCGCCAGCCTTCTAAACTCAAACCCCTCCCCTCCCCACCCCCTCGCCAGCCTCTACACTTCCCTCCCCTCCCCAACCTCCCCGCGCCAGCGATCTAAACTCCCTCCCCTCCCCACCCCTTCCCCAGCCTCTAAACTCCCTCCCCCTCCCCACCACCCTCCCCACCCCCCCGCCAGCCCTAAACGAACCTCCCTGCCCACCCCACCCCCCCCTTCGCAGCCTCTAAACTCCCTCACCGCCTCCCCACCCCCTCGCCAGCCCTTAAACTCCCTCCCCTCCCCATCCCTTCCCCAGCCTCTAAACTCCCTACCCCCCCACCCCTTCCCCAGCCTCTTAACAACACCCTCCCCTCCCCACCCCTTCCCCAGCTTCTAAACTCCCTCCCCTCCCCACCCCCTCGCCAGCCTCTAAACTCCCTCCCCTCCCCACCCCTTCCCCAGCCGCTTAACTCCCTTCCCTCCCCACTCCTTCCCCACCCCTTCCCCAGCCTCTTAACGCCCTCTCCTCCCCACCCCTTCCCCAGCCTCTAAACTCCCTCCCCTCCCCACTTCTTCCCCAGTCTATCAACTCCCTCCCCTCCCCGCCCCCTCACCAACCTCTAAACTCCCTCCCCTCCCCACCCCTTCCCTAGCCTCTAAACTCCCTCCTCTCCCCACCCCCTCGCCAGCCTCTAAACTCCCTCCCCTCGCCCACCCCTTCCCAGCCACGTAAAACTTCTACCTCCCCTCCCCACCACCTTCTTTCTCCTTCTTAAACTCCCGCCCCTCCCCACCCCCTTGCCCCAACCTCTAAACTCCCTCCCTTCCCCTCCATTCCCCACACCTTTCCCCACCTCTAAACTCCCTCCCCCCCCCACCCCCTTGCCCCGCCTCTAAACCCCCTCCCCCCCCCACCCCCTTCCCCAGCCTCTAAACTCCCTCCCCTCCCCCCCCCCTCGCCAGCCTCTAAACTCCCTCCCCTCCCCACCCCTTCCCCAGCCTCTAAACTCCCTCACCTCCCCACCCCCTTCCCCAGCCTCTAAACTCCCTCCCCTCCCCACTCCTTCCCCACCCCTTCCCAGCCTCTAAACTCCCTCCTCTCCCCACCCCCTCGCTAGCCTCTAAACTCCCTCCCTCCCCACTCCTTCCCCACCCCTTCCCCAGCCTCTAACCTCCCTCCCCCCCCCACCCCTTCCCCAGCCTCCTAACTCCCTCCCCTCCCCACCCCCTCGCCAGCCTCTAAACTCCCTCCCCTCCCCACCCCCCTCACCAGCGTCTAAACTCCCTCCCCTCCCCACCCTTTCCCCAGCCTCTAACCTCCCTCCCCTCCCCACCCCTTCCCCAGCCTCTTAACTCCCTCCCCTCCCCACCCCCTCGCCAGCCTCTAAACTCCCTCCCCTCCCCACCCCCTCGCCAGCCTCTAAACTCCCTCCCCTCCCCACCCCCTCGCCAGCCTCTAAGCTCCCTCCCCTCCCCATTCCTTCCCCTGCCTCTAAACTCCCTCCCCTCCCCCTCGCCAGCCTCTAAACTCCCTCCCCTCCCCACCCCTTCCCCAGCTTTTAAACTCCCTCCCCTCCCCATCCCCTCGCCAGCCTCTAAACTCCCTCCCCTCCCAACCCCTTCCCCAGCCTCTAAACTCCCTCCCCTCCCCACTCCTTCCCCACCCCTTCCCCAGCCTCTAAACTCCCTCCCTTTCCCACTTCTTCCCCAGCCTATCAACTCCCTCCCCTCCCCGCCCCCTCACCAACCTCTAAACTCCCTCCCCTCCCCACCCCTTCCCCAGGCTCTAAACTCCCTCCCCTCCCCACCCCCTCGCCAGCCTCTAAACTCCCTCCTCTCCCCACCCCCTCGCCAGCCTCTAAACTCCCTCCCCTCCCCACCCTTTCCCTAGCTCTAAACTCCCTCCCCTCCCCACTCCTTCTTTCACCTCTAAACTCCCTCCCCTCCCCACCCCTTCCCCAGCCTCTAAACTCCCTCCCCTCCCCACCCCTTTCCCAGCCTCTAAACTCCCTCCTCTCCCCACCCCCTCGCTAGCCTCTAAACTCCCTCCCCTCCCCACCCCTTCCCCAGCCTCTAAACTCCCTCAGCTCCCTACTCCCTTCCCAGCCTCTAAACTCCCTTCTTTCCCCACCTCCTCGCTAGCCTCTAAACTCCCTCCCCTCCCCACTCCATCCCCACCCCTTCCCCAGCCTCTAAACTCCCTCCCCTCCACACCCCTTTCCCAGCCTCTAAACTCCCTCCTCTCCCCACCCCCTCGCTTGCCTCTAAACTCCCTCCCCTCCCCACCCCTTCCCCAGCCTCTAACCTCCCTCCCCTCCCCACCCCTTCTCCAGCCTCTAAACTCCCTCCCCTCCCCACCCCTTCCCCAGCCTCTAAACTCCCTCCCCTCCCCACCCCTTTCCCAGCCTCTAAACTCCCTCATCTCCCCACCCCCTCGCTAGCCTCTAAACTCCCTCCCCTCCCCACCCCTTCCCCAGCCTCTAAACTCCCTCCCCTCCCCACCCCTTTCCCAGCCTCTAAACTCCCTCCTCTCCCCACCCTCTCGCTAGCCTCTAAACTCCCTCCCCTCCCTATCCCTTCCCCAGCCTCTAAACTCCCTCCCCTCCCCACTCCTTTCCCAGCCTCTAAACTCCCTTCTTTCCCCACCTCCTCGCTAGCCTCTAAACTCCCTCCCCTCCCCACTCCTTCCCCAGCCTCTAAACTCCCTCCCCTCCCCACCCCTTCCCCAGCCTCTAAACTCCCTCCCCTCCCCACCCCTTTCCCAGCCTCTAAACTCCCTCATCTCCCCACCCCCTCGCTAGCCTCTAAACTCCCTCCCATTCCCAGTCCTTCCCCGCCCCTTCCCCAGCCTCTAAACTCCCTCCCCTCCCCACCCCTTCCCCAGCCTCTAAACTCCCTCCCCTCCCCACCCCTTCCCCAGCCTCTAAACTCCCTCAGCTCCCCACTCCTTCGCCAGCCTCTAAACTCCCTCCCCTCCCCACTCCTTCCCCAGCCTCTAAACTCCCTCCCCTCCCCACCCCTTTCCCAGCCTCTAAACTCCCTCCTCTCCCCACCTCCTCGCTTGCCTCTAAACTCCCTCCCCTCCCCACCCCCTCGCCAGCCTCTAAACTCCCTCCTCTCCCCACCCCCTCGCTTGCCTCTAAACTCCCTCCCCTCCACACCCCTTTCCCAGCCTCTAAACTCCCTCCTCTCTCCACCCCCTCGCTTGCCTCTAATCTCCCTCCCCTCCCCACCCCCTCGCCAGTCTCTAAACTCCCTCCCCTCCCAACTCCTTTCCCAGCCTCTAAACTTTCTTCTTTCTCCACCTCCTCGCTAGCCTCTAAACACCCTCCCCTCCCCACTCCTTCCCCACCCCCTTCCCCAGCCTCTAAACTCCCTCCCCTCCCCACTCCTTCCCCACCCCTTCCCCAGCCTCTAAACTCCCTCCTCTCCCCACCCCCTCGCTAGCCTCTAAACTCCCTCCCCTTCCCACTCCTTCCCCGCCCCTTCCCCAGCCTCTAAACTCCCTCCCCTCCCCACCCCTTCCCCAACCTCTAAACTCCCTCAGCTCCCCACTACTTTCCCAGCCTCTAAACTCCCTCCCCTCCCCACCCCTTCCCCAGCCTGTAAACTCCCTCAGCTCCCTACTTTTTTCCCAGCCTCTAAA
>NW_028234417.1:19196129-19198629 GCF_977035675.1 Penaeus japonicus
AAGGGAAATATTTCAGGTAGGAAGGATGGAAGGAACTAGGAAAAGGATTAGAGAAATACGGCAATTCCTTGATAAGGAGACTGAGGGGGAAGGTCCGTCAACGGGGAAAGGGTTTAGGATAAAGGATTTCTCAAGTATGAAAGGAAAGGATTTCGAGATAGATTTAAACAATGCAGAGTCTGCGGGTTCTTTAAATGGAGAATATGATAACTGACATGTAGTTTCTTTGTTTGTTTGTTTTACACAGCATGTCATTTTTGTAATGCTTGTTTACTTTTTTACAGATTTTTTAATACAAGGTTATTTTTTACAAATGGCTGCAAAAATCTTAGTAAAAATAAGTATTCTTTTTAACAAATTCAAACACACGCACATTAATCACATAGACTTTTACACATAGAGAAGGGAATTAGAAAAAAAAGAGAGAGATCCAAATACCGATATACATAAAAAAAAAAAAAAATAATAATAATGGAAGAGAGGGACAGGAAGGTTGCGAATGGCAGGAGAGATAGCAAGAGAGAGAGAGAGGGGGGGGGGCGGAGGGAGGGAGGGAAGGAGAAAGAGGGGGGGAGACTGAAATTGGAAGGAAAAGAGATGTGAGAGAGAAAGAGAAAGGGAGGAGACACTGAGAATGGAAGGAAAAGAGATGAGAGACAGAAAGAGAGAGAGAAGGGGGGAAGGGAGGGAAAGAGTGAAGGAGGGAGGGAGAGAGAAAGAGGGGGAGAGACTGAAATTGGAAGGAAAAGAGATGAGAAAGAGAGAGAAAAAAAGGGCGGGAGGGTGAAGGAGGAGAGACTGAAAATGGAAGGAAAAGAGAGAGGGGGAATGAGAATGTGAGGAAGAGAGATGAGAGACAGAAAGAGAGAGAGAAGGGGGGGGCGGGGGGGGGGGGGGGGGGGGGGGGGGGGGGGGGGGGGGGTGGGGGGGGGGGGGGGCGGGAGGGGATGAGAGAAGACCCGTGAAGAAAGGAGGGAGGGAGAGAGAAAGAGGGGGGGAGACTGAAATTGGAAGGAAAAGAGATGAGAGAGAGAGAAAGGGCGGGAGGGTGAAGGAGGAGAGACTGAGAATGGAAGGAAAAGAGAGAGGGGGAATGAGAATGGAAGGAAGAGAGATGAGAGACAGAAAGAGAGAGAGAAGGGGGGATTACTTAAGTAAGAAACAAATATACCATCCAAGGACCGAGGGCGCCTGACTCCCAGGCCCTGGCCAAACTAACCTTGGATAATTCAAAGCTGCGCGAATTGGTGTTCAAGCTCTTCTCTGTTGTGATGTTTGCAGCTTCTATTATTTTTCTTTTCTGTTTTATATAGTTCTCCATGAAGCACTCGCTCGCCTCCAGGTAGGTAAATGCCCAGCTTTCTCTTTGCGTGCCACTGGCATCACCACAGTGAGCTTTGCGTGGTAAGGTATGCAGTGTGTGGCAGTAGTGATGGAGTTACTTTTGGCCGGCCTCTGTTGTATCCAATATCCCGCATTCATCCCAGGCGTATTGGTATTTTTAATCGTAATACCTGCTGCCCGCCACGGAGAAGCTAGTTTGCGGTAAGGTTAGGAATTTTGAAGGAGGAAAAGTCGGCCCTTGACTTGTCATGATGCTCTTCGCCTTCTCTCTGTTGTTCAAATGGAAGCAAGTAGGGACCCGTGCTTCATGAGAGATTTGCTTATATTTTTAATCTCATCCTTAAGGAATACCAAAATTTCTTAACACATTATATAATTTGATTTAGTTTCATTCGTTGGCTATCTGGACACAGAGAATCGCAGACCATCACGATGGTTCATTGTTCAGAAAAGGTAGCTTACGTCGTCCTGGTTTTGAGCATGGCCTTGGGACAATAACAAGAATACTAATTACGTGGCGTAGCCATGTGGAATACCTACTGATGATGTCTCTGTAGCAGTCATCCTTGCCCATGACCGAGCCGCTGATCTGTCGGTACTCCTTTCCTGTATACTTGAAGGTACACAAACCAGGCGTAAATATGATAATGAAATTGGTAAGACAGAAAAGAGAAAGTGGGAAAAGCATTGTATATAACAGAGCCATTAAACAGATAAAAAGCAAGAAGAAAAACATCGAGCGAACGCTGTCTCGGAAGAGGGAGTAGAAAACAGAAATAAAAGTTGGATAAAGTTCTGCAGAATTCCGACCAAAATAAAAATAGACAAATATACATGGCAACCTCTACTCTTACGCAAATATACAAGTACACATGTATATGTCGATTTTACTGGTCAGTTAGAGCAATTAATTACATTTGAAGCTTAATTGCATGTAAAGGAATTTATGGATCAATCGCACTGCAGCCTTTGATAATGAATTTAATAGTTAGCCTAGCAGTAATCATATGTCGCCCTTCAATAAATCCTGTGTGCGACGGTGTTGTTGCTGCTGCTGGCAACATAATCTTTAGGAGCTTAGATGATTGTCTTCCTTTGTAAGCATAGAAGGGGAGGAATATGTTTATTATGGTATATCCATTTACTTGATTAATGT
>NW_028234417.1:19226129-19231129 GCF_977035675.1 Penaeus japonicus
ATATATATATATATATATATATATATATATATATATATCCTTAAATTCATACATTATTATCACTACCATTATTATTATCATTATTCATATCCTTATTAATACTATTATCATCATCATCATGATTGTTTATTTGCATTGCTGATATTATTGTTCATGTTAAAACTATAAACATTATCATTAACATTATCCTAACATAGTCATTATCTTTACCATTATTATCATCACCTTGATCATCAACCTAACATTAATATTACCAACAATTTTATTATCATCAACAGTCATCATCATTCTATTATCCTTAATATCATCATCGTCATCGTCATCATTATCATCAACGCATCATTAATATCATTATCCTTATCATGATTATTATCAGTAGTAGTAGCAATAATCATGGTACAGATTAACAGTAAGAGGAGAAAGATAATATAACGGTTAGTGAGTTCTGACTTTTCTTTATACCCGAGGGTCTCTTTTCTATTTTCAGGGGAAACCTCAACGACCAGGAGATGTGAGGTGATCGCATCCAGACCATAGGAGACCGGAAAGCCAAGTAACACCAGCTTGGCCCTCCTGTCTTCCGGCTTGATCTCAGTGATGCTCACCTGCCTTCCATCGGGGAGCACTGATCCTGGCATTGATCTGGCCCCATCTTTGCAGGACCTGATATGCATCAGGACCTTCTGCTGGGTCTCAATGGCACTAACCAGCTAGAAAAGGCCATGGAATCCCTTGGGTTTTGCTGGGACCATGAATTGGATCCTTCGGTTCGGGCTCCGAAGTCCGTCGCCAGCCATTGCCGTTTCCGGTCGCCCCTCCGGTTTGGCGCTGAAGTATTGGGAGCTGCAGACCTCGAACCATCCTGCACTCCAGTTTTGACCCCAGGGGCTCGTGAGGCTCCAATTTGCGTGAATCGACAACACTTTTATCAGCCTAAGTAGGACTATGTTCATTACCAATACAAGGAACTCTCATTCACACTGTCAAGCCCCCGTCCACCATGGAGTCCAACAAGGGAAAGCTAAACGTCAGAGAATATCCCTCTGACAATCACAGGGGTAATGGGAAAGTATACACAGCCACAACCTTGTTGTAAACACTGGCACTCGTTGTAAACGGCTAGATGCCCTGGTTGTGACCCGGGAAGAAGATATAGACGTTCTCTTTTCTGCAGCACTTTCATGGGGTGGCCCAATTATACACTTGAGGTCATAGCTGTGTACTCTGCTGTTCTATTCTGACCTCTCCTCTCTTCTTTCTCTCTTTCTGCTTCGATAACCCTTGCTTCTGTGACTCGTTCCAGTGGTGACAATGGCAACTTAGGTCACTTTCACTGCCATAGGACATCCGGCTAACGAATATATATTAAGGGACCGGAAGCGACCTAATGCATGTCACATGGTAAAAGAGAAAACAATACACTCAAATGATAGTAAAGGTGAGATGGAGAGTGACGTCTACAGATGCTCTCATCTATAACATATGGAGGAAAGCTGGGTAAATGAGGAGGTGCTTCATGTCTGGCACGCGTGTGGGCGTGTCAGCTGTAGCCAGGTGCGACCAGAAGCAGGTGTTGGACAGGGCTTCCTTTAGAAAGTAGTGTATCTTAAAGGCGCTGTCACACTAGCCTATTTTCCGTCGTTTTATTTCGTCAATTTTCAAAAATTGTCAATTTTTCGAGGCGCGCAGTCACACTAGGAGCCATCGGCTTAGAGTGCTCGATCGATGCATCGCATTTGTATGCGCCAAACGCGCGTGGGGCGCGGCGCCGGTCTATGCGAACAGATTTTTAGATGCTGCTGAACAAAACAAAAACACAAGAAATAATCCAATTCAAGAAATTCAAGTATGAAGGGCATGGCTGTCATCCAACCATCCACACAATCCATTATGTTTCAATCAAAAATAAAAAAAAATAGCGCGCGCTGGCGCTGTGGCGATAGTAACAAACAAGTCGAATCGACTCTTAAAATGAAATATCTCTGAAAATAAATTTAATTTTAAATTTTACGCTATTACTAAGAAAGCTATTAATAAGGAAAAGTAAAAATTATTTAATTTGAATATTATTATTGTTTTAAAACAATACGAAAAACATTGAATAAATATAGTTTTGATTAGGTTACGCTTGGCCAATAGGACATGAAAATGCGCGACAACGCGGACAACCAATTATTATCTGAATAGAGAAATGCCATGAAAAATAAAATTGACGGAAAAAAGTGTAAGTTCAGCTTAAGGAAACCAATATCACAATAATAACACAATATAAGGATGCCACACACGGCAAACATCTGGGCGGGTAAAACCCCCCTGGTGGGAGGTCCAGTGGGATATGCAACTCCACCTACTGAATCGCATGTAGGAACCATTTGGTCACCCCCCCCCCCCCAGGGAATCGACCAGGGCCGGGACCCTCCCAACGAGAAGGGGGTCCCTATCCCACCCTTAGCCAACTCACCCAGGGTTGGATTACAAGCAGCCACACCACGACAAGGCGGTCGGTTGTTCCTGGTCCGGGGGATCATGTGTGTTTTATGTGAGAATCATGAGAAAAATCTAAAAAGTGGAAAAGACACGCTCGGTCCATTGTATTTCAATTGTAATCGTCTTTTTTCATCGTTTTTTTTTCTGGGGGGGGTATATTTTTTTACTTAGGTCAGGACGAATTCTTTTTTCGAAATTACATTGAAAAATACCTTTGGTCCTCTTTTTTCATGTAAAGAGTATGGGACCAGCACTGTCTTCATCGGTCAAAAATGTTGAGCAGGGGAAGAGGGGGAAGGAAAAAAGCACATTCCTTCTTCTCATGCCCCTTTTCTGGTACTTGCAAAGACTGGATCTTCAATCACTTCAAAATTAAGAAAATCTAAGAACAATTTCATAACGATTTCATGAAATTCCTACCCATCCCCTGGAGAAGAAAAAAACAAATTAAAGAAAAACTTTGGAGCGTGATACTCTGCCCTCCTCTTGAATTGTAAATAAATCAGGGGAAGGATTTAAAGAAGAAAGTTAATGCAGAAAAGATGTCAAAATACACATATCAAAACGGGCCGATTTTTTAAAACACAGTAGTTGGTTTGATGAAAAGTCAAAATATTTAAATCATTAGCCTAAGCATGATAATGATAACGATAGTAAAATGCAGAACTAAACCCAAGTGAAATGATGAAACCTGAAGAAATTCTCGTTTAACAAGCAGTGGAGACTCATATACATTTTTACGTATATTTGCATTATACTAAAATAATATATTCGAAAAGGGGTAGACACCTATTGTTATTTGTATCTTTCATCATATTTTCAAGAGATTTTCTTTGAGTTATAAACAATCCAGTATCTTCTTTAAATATTGGAAAGAAAGAAAAATCCATCTGACCTTCAATATCCTCATAATCATCTACATGCAAGGAAGGAAAAATTAATATGAACACAAAATCCTTGGCTGAACCTAAGATCAAAGAAAGACCGCTAGATCCTTACAAGACCTTTCAGCATATCGAACAGTCTGCTTCAAGTACATCCAGGTATGAAGATTTGTGTGAGATGCACAGGGCTGGCGAGGGGTTGTTTGTTGTCTGAGAGTTATTGCATTTTCAAGATCATTTCTTAGTGAGCTGAAAAGCGTGAGTATCTCAACATCCACTCATTAACGAGCAATTATTATTTTTATTCCATTTATTACTATTCTATTTAAACAGTAATTAACGACCTTTATTCCGTGTTTGCTTCGTTATGTTTGCTTAAAATAACTTGATATCTGATCTATAAATTTGTCTCTTTAGCTGCTTTTTGGTCGGAGAGAGGTCCAACATTTATTTATTAATAATTTCAAACACAAAATAATGGCACACAATACTCTTCATGGGTACAAAATGCTTTGTGGCAGAATATCTTAAAAAGAGAAAAGCAAAGCATGTCTATCCCTTTGCGTTCATTCCTGTTTACAAAGCGAGTCTGTAGAAATCAACTATAAGCATCATTTCAAAGGCACAGTCGCTGGAAGGAACCGACCACCACAGAATCGCAGTTCGGAAACAATGGCTGGTAATGTGTGAGGCGGGGGGGGAGGAGGAAAAGTAAGAAAATTCCCTATTTATTTCTAATTATCTTAAAAACTAGATCACCTGTCTAAAATCTTAAGCATCTTTAAAAGTACTTTTTAAAAATTATGATTTCCATATTTTTTTTTTCAAGAATTGCCAGTAATCTACAGTTTCCTCATTTGATTTTGATTTCTTCGTTTGTTTCGTCTTTTTTCTCCATTTTTCATACTGTGGTAACAGACAGTTTACCGTGAGTTTTACTAAGCATTCTTGCAGATTTTTTTTGTATACTTTTGTTTTTTCCTCCCTCCCATTCGGCGTAACCTGCCGCGCGGAAATGGCGACCCGAAAGTACATGGCGCATCCGCAACAGAACATCTGACTCGACCGGGAAAACACGCCGTCAATGTTTTTCAAAATAGTGTCGAGGTGTTCAACAGCAACCCTAGCTGGAGTGGGCGCCGATATTCTCTTTTGGAAGTCGAAGTCCATATTTGGCGGACTGATTCCGGTGAGCTCTGCGCTTTGCTTTTCTTTTTCCAAGAAAATTTCTGCAATACCATCGTAATCTTCATCACTTACTCATGAGTCTGATGTCTCAACGGGAAGGCCATTTGATGTATCATTGTCTGCATAAGAGATTATTCTACTACCATTTCATCCTGTGGGAAAATACACGTGTGTATATCCTACAAATGTTTCTGATATATTCTAAAAGAAGTGAATACCAATGTGCCAACGAGAAAACTTACAGCATCAAAGAAGGGCAAAGTACACCCTCTCTGCCAAGGTCTAGAGCCGCACGGTTTCTCTCTTTGTTCCCTCAGCTCTCATTGACATTATCTCTTCAAATTGTGGATTTGGCGTGGAGGCCTTCATGCTCTGTGATAATGTCAATAATTAGAATTTAAGCGCAATACTACAACATAAGTGATGAAAAAATCATATATG
>NW_028234417.1:19243629-19246129 GCF_977035675.1 Penaeus japonicus
CTGCGTTCCCCTGTTGCTTGTCTGTCTGTCTGCGTTCCCCTGTTGCTTGTCTGTCTGTCTGCGTTCCCCTGTTGCTTGTCTGTCTGTCTGCGTTCCCCTGTTGCTTGTCTGTCTGTCTGCGTTCCCCTGTTGCTTGTCTGTCTTTCTGCGTCCCCCTGTTGCTTGTCTGTCTGTCTGCGTTCCCCTGTTGCTTGTCTGTCTGTCTGCGTTCCCCTGTTGCTTGTCTGTCTGTCTGCGTTCCCCTGTTGCTTGTCTGTCTGTCTGCGTTCCCCTGTTGCTTGTCTGTCTTTCTGCGTTCCCCTGTTGCTTGTCTGTCTGTCTGCGTTCCCCTGTTGCTTGTCTGTCTGTCTGCGTTCCCCTGTTGCTTGTCTGTCTGTCTGCGTTCCCCTGTTGCTTGTCTGTCTGTCTGCGTTCCCCTGTTGCTTGTCTGTCTGTCTGCGTTCCCCTGTTGCTTGTCTGTCTGTCTGCGTTCCCCTGTTGCTTGTCTGTCTGTCTGCGTTCCCCTGTTGCTTGTCTGTCTTTCTGCGTTCCCCTGTTGCTTGTCTGTCTGTCTGCGTTCCCCTGTTGCTTGTCTGTCTGTCTGCGTTCCCCTGTTGCTTGTCTGTCTGTCTGCGTTCCCCTGTTGCTTGTCTGTCTGTCTGCGTTCCCCTGTTGCTTGTCTGTCTGTCTGCGTTCCCCTGTTGCTTGTCTGTCTGTCTGCGTTCCCTTGTTGCTTGTCTGTCTGTCTGCGTCCCCCTGTTGCTTGTCTGTCTGTCTGCGTTCCCCTGTTGCTTGTCTGTCTGTCTGCGTTCCCCTGTTGCTTGTCTGTCTGTCTGCGTTCCCCTGTTGCTTGTCTGTCTGTCTGCGTTCCCCTGTTGCTTGTCTGTCTGTCTGCGTTCCCCTGTTGCTTGTCTGTCTGTCTGCGTTCCCCTGTTGCTTGTCTGTCTGTCTGCGTTCCCCTGTTGCTTGTCTGTCTGTCTGCGTTCCCCTGTTGCTTGTCTGTCTGTCTGCGCTTCCCTGTTGCTTGTCTGGCTGTACTCCGTTCCTCCTGTTGCTTTGTCATGTTCTGCGTTCCCCTGTTGCTTGTCTGTCTTTCTGCGTTCCCCTGTTGCTTGTCTGTCTTTCTGCGTTCCCCTGTTGCTTGTCTGTCTCTCTGCGTTCCCCTGTTGCTTGTCTGTCTGTCTGCGTTCCCCTGTTGCTTGTCTGTCTGTCTGCGGTCCCCTGTTGCTTGTCTGTCTGTCTGCGTTCCCCTGTTGCTTGTCTGTCTGCGTTCCCCTGTTCCTTGTCTGTCTCTCTGCGTTCCCATGTTGCTTGTCTGTCTGTCTGCGTTCCCCTGTTGCTTGTCTGTCTGTCTGCGTTCCCATATAGCTTGTCTGTCTTTCTGCTTTCCCTATTGATTGTCTGCCTGTCTGCATTTCCCTATTGATTGTCTGTCTGTTTGCGTTCCCTTATTGCTTGTCTGTCTGTCTGCGTTCCCTTATTGCTTGTCTGTCTGTCTGCGTTCCCTTATTGCTTGTCTGTCTGTCTGCGTTCCCTTATTGCTTGTATGTCTGTCTGCTTCTCCCTATTGATTGTCTGCATGTCTGCATTCCCCTATTGATTGTCTGTCTGTTTGCGTTCCCTTATTGCTTGTATGTCTGTCTGCTTCTCCCTATTGATTGTCTGCATGTCTGCATTCCCCTATTGATTGTCTGTCTGTCTGCGTTCCCTTATTGCTTGTCTGTCTGTCTGCGTTCCCTTATTGCTTGTATGTCTGTCTGCTTCTCCCTATTGATTGTCTGCATGTCTGTATTCCCCTATTGATTGTCTGTCTGTTTGCGTTCCCTTATTGCTTGTATGTCTGTCTGCTTCTCCCTATTGATTGTCTGCATGTCTGCATTCCCCTATTGATTGTCTGTCTGTTTGCGTTCCCTTATTGCTTGTCTGTCTGTCTGCGTTCCCCTATTGATTCTCTGTCTTCGTGTTTACGTTAGTCTGTTTGCTTGTCTTTCGTATTCTCACTTGTTTATTTGTTAATCATGTCATCGCCTGTCTACATATCTGTCTGTTTGCCTTCTCCTGTTGTTTGCCGTGTCTTTAATCAGTCTGTTTGTTTTATCTGTCGCGGTTGTCCTTTTCTCTTTACCTGCCCATTGTGTCTTTTTCTGTCTACTTATCTGCCTTTTGTTGTTTCTTTATCTATCATGTCTACACAGCTTGTTTGTTTGTCTGTACTGTTTACATCTGTCCACAACTTTCTATCGTGTCTTTCGTCTATCTGTCTGTCTGCCTGCCTGTCTTGCTCTTCAAGACCTTCAGTTTATCAAGTTGCATCGCCTTCCCTTCACAGATAGTGAGAAACAATGGCTGTTTCGTCACACTGGAGGCTGTAAAACCAACAAGAGTATTTTTCTCTTCAGATTAACTTTTATTGCTCTCGAGATATAAGTCTGCTCGACATGGGTTCGTGGATTTCATACATTTATACATCCGCTGTTTGTTATTGTTCTCGGTTTCATCGCTTTTGGGTTTTGGGTTTTCG
>NW_028234417.1:19276129-19278629 GCF_977035675.1 Penaeus japonicus
CCTCTCTCTCTACGCGCGCTCTCTCTCGCTCTCGCTCTCTCTCTCGTCTCTCCTCCTCTCTCTCTCCTCTCCGCATTTACTCTCCTCTCTCGTCTCTCCTCTCTCTCTCTATTTTAACTCTCTCACTCTCTCTTTTTCATCTTCTCACTGTCACTTTCTCTCTCTCTCCTCTCTCTCTCTCTCTCTCCTCGCTCTCTCTCTCTCCTCATTTTCAATCTCTCGCTCCTCTCTCATTCTGTCAATCTCCCACTCTCCCTCTCTCTTCACTCTCTCGTTTCTCTCTTTCGCTCTCTCTCCCACTATCTCTCGCACTCCCTCTCTCTCTCTCTCCTCTCTCTCTCAGTCTCTCCTCTCTCTTCTTTTTCTCTATCTCTCTGACAATTCCTCTCTCTCGCGCTCTCTCTCTCCAATCTCTCTCCCTCTCTCCCTGTTCTCTCTCTCCTCTCTCTCTTCTCCTCTCCCCTCCTCTTCCTCTCTCCTCTCTCTATCATCTCTCTCTCTCCCGCTCCTCTCTTCTCTCTCTCTACTCTTACTCTCTCTCTCCCACTCTCTCTCCTCTCTCTCTCTCTCTATTCTCTCCCTCTCTCTCACCATTTCCTCCCTCTCCCTCTCTCTCTCTCCCCTCTCTCTCTCCTCTCTCTCTCTCCCCTCTCCCCCTTTTTTCATCTTTCTTCTCTTCTCTTTTTTTTCCTCTCTCCTTCTCACCTCTCTTTTTTCCCCTCATTTTCTTTTTCCCCAAACTCTCTTCTCTTGCTTTTTCCCTTTTGTTTTCGTTCATAAAAATTAAATATATAATAATATAATATATATAATATATATATATATAATTTTTTAAAATATATATAAAAATATATATATTTATTATATTTTATTTTTTAAAAATATTATATATATATTATTTTTAAATATATATAAATATTATATATATATATATTTTTATATAATATATATAAAATTTTAATAGAATATTATATTTAAAATAAAATATATTATATATAATAAAAATTTTTAAAAAATAAAATATATATATATATATTAAAATTTAATAAAAATTTATTTAAAATTTAAAATATATAAATATAATTTTATATATATAATATATATATATATATATATTTTTAAAATATATAAAAATTATATATTATATAAAATTTATATATTTTTTTTTAAATAAAAAAAGATATTAAATTTTTAATATTTATATATTTTATATATAAAATTTAAATATATATTTTAAATAAATATATAAAATATCAAATTATATATAATAAAAATATATATATATATTATTTATATATATATATTTTTATATATATATATATATTTATATATATACATTATATATTTTTTTTTTTTTTTTTTAAAAAAAAATTATAAGTTTTTTAAAAATAATAATAGATAAAATTAAATATATAAAATATATATATAAGATATATATATATATATATATATAAAAAATTTATATATTATATTTTAAATTATTATATAAAAATATATTAAATATTTATAAATATATATATATAAATAAAATAAAAAGATAGATAGATAATAAAAATTTAAGATAGAAAATAGAAAAACATACATACATACATAAAATACTTTTTTTTAAAATTAATATATAAATAAAAATTTTTTTATAAAATTCATATTCTCTCTTGCTCTCTCCTCTCTCTCTCTCTCTCTCTCTCTCTCCCCTTTTTCCCCCCCCGCTCCCTCTTCCCCTTTTCCCCTCCCTCTTCCCCTCACTCTCCTCTCTCTCTTTCTCCATCTCTCTCCTTTTTCCTCTGTCTCATATATTATTTTATAAAATTTTTAAAATATAATATATATAAAAATTTATATATAATATAAAATATGTGTGGGGGGTGGGGGTGTGGGGGTGTGTGTGTGTGTGTGTGGGGGTGTGGGGTGGTGTGTGTGTGGTGTGTGGGGTTGTGTGTTGTTTTTTTTCCCCTCTCCCCTCTTTTTTTCCCAATCTCTCTTTTCTTTTTTCTCGTCCGTCTCTCTCTCTCTTTTTCCCCCTCCCTCTCTCTCTATCTTTCCGTATTGTATACTTTTTCAATTTGTTAATATAGCTCTATGTTTTAATGATTAATATGAAAGCCGAAAGAATTTTAAGACGCATGGAAAAAACCCCAAAAAGGAAAAGACTAAAAAAAAGGGAACAGAAAAAAGA
Source organism: Penaeus japonicus (assembly GCF_977035675.1). NCBI lineage: Eukaryota > Metazoa > Arthropoda > Malacostraca > Decapoda > Penaeidae > Penaeus > Penaeus japonicus. The sequence continues at coordinate 19,278,306 of NW_028234417.1, forward strand.
AATAATTTTAAGAAGAAACTTGGAAAAAAAAAAATAAAGAATAAGAAAATGAAGGGGCGAAAAAAGGTAAATGACACAAAAATGAGAAATAAGATGCAGAGGCAAAGAACAAGAAAAAAGGCAAAGTCAGGATTGAAAAATGTATATATAATCGCATAAATTTCAGAGTTTTTCCAATACAGACGAAGCAGATTTATTTTTTAGAAACGTTTTTCCTTGAATTTGCTTTTTTGCTATTTTCATAAAGTACATATATATATATTAAAAAATATATAATATAATATATATATATATAAAAATATATATATATTATATTATAGTATA
>NW_028234417.1:19291129-19296129 GCF_977035675.1 Penaeus japonicus
AAAACGTTGTCGTGCATCAACTAGAATGCGTGGTATAAGAAATTAATGCAAAGCATAAATATTCTAGTCTTTTATTGACTAGCCTTCACGCACACTCTGCGGATAGAACGAGGCAGCTTGGCAGCAAGTGCGTGTACATATGAATATGTTATGACCTGCAGCAAGAACGAATGCCATGGTGTTGGTAAACAGATTGCAATGTACTGAGCTACTTCCCTAATAAGTAAACTATTTTTAAAATGATCTCGTTAGCCACCCGAGGTAACACTACCTACTGGAAGTTAGTGTAATAACCGTGGCCAAGAACGTAGGGCAGGGGTGAATGTGGGCGGGGGTGAACGTGGGCGGAGGTGAACGTGGGCGGGGGTGAACGTGGGCGGGGGTGAACGTGGGCGGGGGTGAACGTGGGCGGGGGTGAACGTGGGGCGTGGGTGGCTAGGAAAAAAGGATGCTATGTGTTGGCCACCAGCACAGTCTTCGTGCACAAAGTGGTTGGTACAGCGTAGTCTGTGCGGGTTGTTTGAGGAAATGCGCAGGCACCGCACGTGCTATGCACAAAGGCCTTGCACTGAGCTAATTCAGTCCCAGACGTACTTGGTCCCAGCTTCTGCTGTGCTTCTCCTGTGCCGAGGCACCACCATCTCCGTTAATGTCATTCAAATGAGTGAAAGCATTAATAATAGCACGTTTGGGCGGAAGTTGTGATGATTTAACAATTCCTTTTAGATTAAACATAATTGTCAAGGCAAAAGTCTAGGTAGTAGTTTGTGATTATATATACAAAATGTACATACGAAAAAAAACAGCCTGAATAGTCGTGTTATTCACAATATTGTATCAATATTGTAGTTAACAAAAACTGTAGTATAGGTCCATAACAACACATTATGTTCTTTATACAAAGTATGACAAAAATATAGTTTAATTAGGCATGTACTTTTTTTTTTTTACTTTCGTTAACAAATACGAAAGAAATAACTATCCGCAATGAAAATAAACGAAGAGATGGGTAAGAGGAGGAAGACCTATGCCTACGACCACGAGTGCCACATGACAAAGCAGCCATGATGACTCATACCAGTACACTCTGCAGCACCAGTTCTTTAGAGCCAAGGTCGGCTTCTTGCTGGTGCCATCACTCCCTGAAGATAGTGCTTGGTAGAGGCGCGGACGGGCGCCCTTCAGGGCTTTCTTTTCTGCTGGTGTTAGGAGAGTGATGTCATCCGTCTTTGTTTTTTTAACTAAACCAATTTGGTAAATACCATAACAATTATTGTAATTTTAACTGAAATTATTATCAGTCACTAAACACAGTTAAAACTTTTTGTATAATAGTGAAACACAGTGATCCAGTCTCTCCTAAAGAAAGAAAAAAAAATGTAGGAGGTGACTGTGTTATTTGTCCTCAGACCAAAAACTCGTTTGACATGTGCGTGTTACGACTCGTCCGCAATGGGTCGAGACAAAATGTCCTTTGGTGCCTCAACTAGTAATACACTAATCATAATTACTTCGTGTAATGACTACATCCTATGGACGAGTAAGTAACCATACATTTTTAACTACTATTGTCCCCACCATTTCTGAGGACGATTCTTCGTCCTTTTCTGTAAAATATAATTGACGAAACGCTCTACGTTTTCAGGAACCATACTCAAGAGAGTATGACAGATTTTAGCAAATCAGCTCAATGCACATAGGTAGTTTATAGCCCATTAGTCCTCATAGCACTGAAGAGAAATGTATATGTAGTTCCAGTTCTAATAAAATAGAGTTGTATGTACAGTAGTGCGGAAATAAATGTTGTATCGTGCAAGCCGTCTGATTTGCATGTTCTCTCTCTTTCCTCCCTCTGTCAGTCACATGAGTAGAAGAAACAGTGTCATCTAAAGGCTAGTAATCTACGAGCTCTATCTCTGGAATGACATAAATGTTTTCTGAACATTCCAAAAGAAGAAGAGAAAGAAAAGAAAGACAAATTAAAGTTTCCTGTCAGTTGTCATCAAAATCCATTCCTGAATATCACATTCAAAACAAAGTGACCTCTCCATCTGGCCGGTTTCCAGAAGTTTATTTTTGTCTAGCTCTCTTTGAATTTCGAGACTTAGATAGATGATTTGGTTTGAGTAACTAAAACGATAAAATTATGGATGCTAAGAAGATTACATCCTTACACTTAAGGACAAGTGACCTGAACACCGACATTACTCGACAATTTTGATTCCGAATGACCATGGAAATTGGAGACTCTCTCAGTCTCTGTCTTTGTACGTCTATCTCTGTCCCTGTTTTTGTCTCTGCCTCTCGTTATGAGGATTATATAACATGTTTATCAACAATATCAAATAAATCACTGAGCTAACATTACATATATATACATTATGGTAAAGAAGCATCATCTTAGGTCAGGTCAGGTCATTTTTGCCGGATATTTGCTTCACGCACAGTCATCTTCCAACTACCTTTAAAAGAACTTCTTCCTACCTTTGATTGCTACCGTCCTCACACTCCATGCTATGCACCGGCGTAACAACTGCTTGGAATGCTGATAGGAATACCATCATATAACGTTAGTACGTATGTCGTGATAGAGTCTTATCATTGTGCTCATTATGCTGTAGTGTTCATTGTTTCAAGTATACCATAACGTAAGCCATCTACGTTATGAAATATACCCCAATTATATAAATTCTTTGTCTGGTATCACATTCCTATTTTGTGTGGGTTATTAGATTCAACATAGACACCCATTACAATATATATATATATATATATATATATATATATATAAACATATATATATATATATACTATATATATATATATATATATATATATATATATATATATATATATATATATATATATATATGAACCGAATTCAATGTGACAAATGGATAGAAGGGTATAAATAAGACGCATTTCAGGTTACCCCATCTTCAGAACTTCATACTGCACATATAGCCCGGGCGAAGCGACGTCTTCGCAAATCTCTCTGAACTGAACTGATTGGATAATTTGAAGAGGCCCGACACGGTGTTCACGTTCTCCTCCGTCGCGATGTAAGCAGCTTCCACCATTTTCCAATTTAATTGATTTAATCCTTCATGGATCACTTTGGCACGTGTTTCCAGTCCTGTAGATGTCCTGAGTCATCTACGTATACCATCATGGCGTTGGATGTTCTGTGGTGTCGGACGTCGGCTCGATGTTCACTGATTCTGGTGCTGAATCCACGTCCTGTTTCACATAATATGCTTTCTCGCATCCGCTGCATGGTATGCAGTATAAGGCAACTGTCAGGACTCTTTGTGGACGGCTTTCTTCACGTACTAGGTCTCCTATTTTTGCACCAGAAGTGTTTGCTATGATGGTGCTTTCTTCTGTGATCATCGGGGCTCTTTTTCCTCTCCTTTGGCTGATTCTACATATCGATTTAAAGATTGCAATTTAGTTTGGTCAGCCATTCCTATTTCACATATATACCTATGTTTGTGTGTATTTGTTTGTGTGAGGTGTCTATGTTTGTGTGTTCGTATGTATCTGTGTTTGTTTGTGTGTGTGTATGTCTGTGTCTGTGAGCTGATATAAATAACTCTTTGTCGTTCTGGATTACTCTTTTTCTTGTTATTCATGACATTAGTAACATTGTTAATATTTCGTCTACATACACCTAGTAATCGTGATTCGTTTGATAATAAGTGCAATAGCACTGGTGATAATGATGAGAACGATTATTTTTACCATCACGATACTAATGATTATGGTCATTAATATCACAGTGGTGTAGACGATGACAATGACGATAAGAATAAGAAGCAAATTATGATAACAATGACTATACAAATTTGTAATGATATTAGAATGGTGAAGATGATTGAATTACGCTGTCATCCAAGGTTTGACCTTGGATGACAGGTTTACCCAACAGTGCTCTGTACAGACTTGAAGGCAATGGTATGGTGTATTGCATTTTTGTCAGGTTGTCAAGCTTTATGCAACAAATAGAGGTTGTAAACGTAAAGCACAGAACATATTCCTCTCCCTATATCTGTCTACATGAAACATCCAAGGGTGGTTACTGAATGTGCGCGGGGTTTTGAAGCGGAACCGGAGGTAGCCTCAACCAATCTATGTCCAGTAGGACAGGCATCTGCACTGAGGCAAACTCCGCAGTTCTGGAGGATCCTCCAGTGAGAACTGAGAAGGATGTAGTTGAAATCCTAAGAAGCATTACCTGCATCACTGTGCTAGATACAGCAGTGTAGGTCGGGGTGATAATATCAGGAGCCAGAAATCCTCGATTTCAGGAGAGAAAAAAAAAAACAATGCTAGTATACACTTGGGCTTTCTTTTCCTATTTCTTTCTTTCCTTCAATCGTTTTTAGCCCTGCTATTCATATGTGTAAGTGCTCTTGCTTTAGTATGCTTTAGTAAGTCAAAGGTGCGATGCAAATCTGTCTTTTTACTATGACAGTTTCATTCTCTTTACTTGCGCGTTTTCACTTTTGCCTAAAAAGGGAAAAGAAAACCTTTCGACTTGTTACTATCTTTTGTGGATTCATTTTCTCACATCCACAATTCAAAACTTTCGAATTGGGATAATCAATTGCATTATTATTGTATGTCTTGCATATAATGTATATAAGTTGGAAATGCCTTCGGTAAGTGTTGTGTGTACTCCTTTCAGTCTGTTTTCTGTACTTTGTAAATTTCTGGCTTTCAACTTACAGGATGTAATCAGTAATTGGGTGTCGGATATAAATATCCGACGAGATGTCTGTTAAATCTTGATATAGGCAGCCATTGAGCATGAATGTGACCGAAAGAAAGAGGCCAATGCTGGGGACACGTTCCGTTGATGTTGGGACTGAGTAGGTGGCGAATTTCTATCAAAATCAATTGTATTTCAAATATCTTATGATCTGCACTCCTGTATGTATGTCTTCCATCCAGCAAAGAAGTGCGTGATTTGATGGGTTTGGTTTGCATTACTGATT
>NW_028234417.1:19301129-19311129 GCF_977035675.1 Penaeus japonicus
GTTACAGCCAGAAGAACTCGAGCTAATGCCAGGGCCTCTACAACATCATGGGTGCCTCCGGATTGCAATGATGTTACACAGAATTACACCTTTCTTGGCCAAAATCATGTATTTGATGATGATTTACGTCAACCCATTGAGTATGTAAGGCAATTCCTCACAGATGATCTCCTTGATTTATTTGTAACACAATCAAACCTTTACTCAGTACAAAAAAATCCAAACAAGCCTCTCAACGTGGATCGTAATGAGATTGAACAATGGCTTGGTTTGTGTATATATTTTTCAATTAGCAAACTTCCTAATGTTAGGATGCACTGGTCCCACCATATGATTGACATGGTGATTGTCAACAGTTGGCTACTGTACAGAAGGGATGCACTCAACCTCCAGCTACCAAAGTCAGAGGTAATTCCTTTGGCATTTTTCAAAATAAAAGTAGCATTTTCTTTGATAATGGCAGGTAAAGAATGCAATCGTAAAAGAGGAAGACCATCTCTTTCAGATGCTACTGATGCAAGACACAAAGTGACTAAAGTTGGAAGACCTCAAACCTTGCCTGATCATCCTATCAGATATGACAGTGTTGGCCATTGGCCTGCTGTAGAAGACCAGAGAAGGATGTGTAAGAAAAAAGGATGCAAGGGAAAAAACAATATTGTATGTTCCAAATGCAAGGTAAACCTTTGCCTAAATGGGAAGCAAAACTGCTATGTAGAATTTCATACTCGGTAGACAATGTCCTGCAGGCAGTAAAGAAAACGGAATTTGTTTCTTTTTCCATAAAGTGATTATTCATTTATTTTGGTCAAGAATTTTTTAGTTCAGTACAATTCAATGAAGTGACAATAACATTTTTGTTACTATATCAGTAATTGATGCAAAAAGAAATAAAACTGCTTAATATGTATAGTGTAACCATTGTCAAACAAAAATAAAACATAAGGAAGGCAAAAAAGACTTTAGCTTGATCATAGAAATACATATTTTCTTTTTATCAGAAATTCCCCATTATTCACTGTGCCCATATGGACGAATTAGTCCTCTAATTCTAAGTTATTTGTTATTTATGTTATGATGAAAAACACAAAATAACTAGACATAAATGATGAAAAGAAGTGGAAAGAACTGCAAAATTATTTTTTTCCAAGAAAGAAAAAAATTGGGAAGTAAAGGGTTAATGTATATAACCCGCATGATAGTGAAGCAGTACCTAAACCTCCTGACAATATGATACATAATGATACTGTATTATTATGTGGAGATTTCAGACGGGGCAAGCACAACTGATGCTGAATCATTATCCATATACCATGCCATACCATGGGATGAAGTCTTCTTTAATGTCCAGACAATTCTTAGCACCATTTATTTTGCAAATATTCAGCTTCTATTTCATTTATCTCCTATTCGGACGTTCAAAAATAAACCAAAAAATATATATACATATATGTATATCAATGATCTCCAATGGAATTACAGAAGAAAGGCCACAAAATAAGAAAAGTAGCAGATGGAACTGAAATGATAGAAGCATTAGAAAATTTTTGTTACTGAAATATGAACAACCATCGCAATGGTATCTATGACAGTGGGAAAATGTCAGAATTTCTATTACATTACACACAAACACACACGACACAAAAAACGGGCCACAGAGCTACATCGTACCTGCAGTCAAATGAGTCACATAAAGTAATATAACAATTGATAATACAAATTTCAAGGCGATGTTTAGAAAATAGGAAATTTTCATCTTTAGAAAGTTATATGAACGTGCAATGGAAAAGCAAAAAGAATTACATGTGGTATATTGGCCATAAGGAGAGTCTGATAAGGCCAGGCATAAATATGTTACAAGACCAGGACATAGATGGTATAGTTACCGTACATAGATTGGTATAGTTACAGTTACAGCTACAGTTCACTGACATCTATAGAGGAGTAAAACAAGGTTGAGTCTTTTTCACCATATTTATCTATCTTCTACAATAAAAAACATCCTCAGAGAGATTCGAAACATCGGGAGAGTAATAATATGGAGCTATAACCCAAAGGGCTTGAGATAGGTAGATGATATTGCAAAAAATGCATTGCAATGAATGCGAAGGCGATTGAAAGTTATTAACAAAGAAAGTCATGTAGGAAACAAGGTTAAACAAGTTGCAAGCTTCAACAATTTGGGTAGTAGAGTAGCATCAGATACTGAAAAAATAGCATAACAAAAGATGCTTTTCAGAAGCTAAGCAAAAGACAAAAAAATGAACATGCAGATAAAGACAAGAATACTTAATTGTCCAGCACATTCTATGCTCTTATTATGAGGGTAAATAATGGAATTTTCTCCATCAGTGGAAAAATGGCTGAAGGCTTCAGAAATCGCATGCTTCGAAAATCGTGAACAAAACATGTCCCAGTTGAGGAATCGCTAAAGAGAGCAGGAGGAAAGTTGATGAGACCCATCACACAAAGGCAGTTATGCGAAGGGCACGCTAGTCGATTCTAACATTGAGAAAGCCTGTCCGATGGCACACATATAAACCTCATAATATAGTGAAACACAAACTCTACTCGACTATTCAAAAAGACTCTACTATCATAACGAGTGATTGAAATTGAGCGAGAAAGCTATGTCATCGCGAGACGCTTCCACTCTCTCTCTCTCTCTCTCACACACACACACACACATTTTCTCTCTCTCTCTCTCTCTCTCTCTCTCTCTCTCTCTCTCTCTCTCTCTCTCTCTCTCTCTCTCTCTCTCTCTCTCTCTCTGAGTTTAGCTGCCGTGGTGATCGGACGTGTTTTTGCCTCCTCTCCGCCGTAGCCCCGCAACTCAGCAAACCATGCCTTCTCATGGTCCCGCAGTGTCAGAGGGTAATCTGACCCCTCCCCCAGGGTTTGAGGGGGCCAACCTGGGGGCTTCCCTGGTGCTTCCTCGGGCAGCTAGCCCGAGCCCTCTTCCCCAGGGTAATGTGCCCCCCTCCCAGGGTACCGGGACCTCAGCCCTAGGATATGGGCCCCCTGGCAGCGTGGGTCAGAGCTGCCCCCCCGCCCACGAGAATGGGCACCCCCATGGCAGTCAGGGTCAAGGCTGCCCCCAGGCCCAGGGTGAGGGGTATTTTTTCAGCAACATCACCAGCAATGACAACAGTGCAAACAACCATACAGAAAACAGGAAATCAATGTATCAGTGCGGCAGTGTTACAATAGTGCTTAACACAATTCTGTGCTTCATTGCAACAAAAAGGCCGTGGCCAAGGTCTGTCCTCAGTGATCAAATCAGAAAATACTACAGACCGTCTGAAATCGAAGAGGCCCATGACATTGCCATCAACCTATCAGACTCTAGAAAACCTAGAAATACGACACGGGACACTAAACGGATGACGAACATTATCGTGCATACTATGCTTGATCAATGTGTTGAAAATCCAAACATTGTGTTCGTAACAACAACGACGGACACCCCCCCAACAGACTGGTCGCCACCAAAGAAACCAGGTATTTCAACAACTTTTGTAAAATTCTTCCAAAAGTGTACAGACCAGGGAACACAGACCTACAGTGGGCCCTCTTACACAGACCAAAATCTGATGGAAAACAAGATCGACCTGCTGATCGGAATGTTTTCTGAACAGCAGGCATCTTTAAATAGAATCATAGGGCAAGGTGCAATATGTCCCTCCCCCAACCTCCCATCTCCCACCCATGGGCAGAATGCATACGAAACATTTCCGTTTGCATCTCCTCCCCCTACCTCCACCCCGATACCCACGACCAGCAATCCTTCCCACCCGATACCCTCCTCTCTCTCCCTGCCTGGACTTCCCCACCCGTTATCCTCCCTCCCCCTGCCTACGGTCAGCCAGCCGCCTCGTGCCCTTGCTGACTCGCCGGTCCCCAACTCTGCTGAGCCATCTACGCGCCCCACCATCGACGCTCCCAGCCAGCAGACCCCCGCCCCCACAAGAGACATATCCGCCTCCCCGAAGCATGATTCAACCACGAACTCTCTCTCCGTCAGACCGAAAACAGGTATGCAGAATAAGACCAGGCATGAAGCTTCTACACAGGTATCCCCTAAACGAAGCTCCAAAAAGAAACAAAAGAAGAACAAGCAAGAGCAACTCGATCCCAACCGCCACTGGGAGGAAACAGCTCAGCAGCAGGTGGAAGGAGCTTCCGCCCCCCCTCCTGCCCCCCCCCCCCGCCTCCAGCAGGGCACTCAGTCATAATCAATGATTATGCTGAGAAAACAAGAGTCAATCACGAAACAACGAAACAAGCACAATCCACCCAAGACGACGATGACGAAGGTTATGTCAAGGTCGTATCAAGGAACAACAAAAGAAAAGCAAGAGAAGAACAAACTCCAAAGCCGCTAAAAGGAGCAGACCGACCTGACACAGTGTACCTCTATATTACCAGCTGTCATCCAGACACAAATGAAGAGGACATTGAAAATCACCTCTGCGAACAATTCGAAAACATAACAAGTGTAAAAGCACACCGCACCAAGAGGACCCATGATTACTACACCAGTTTTACAGTGTCAGTAAGAGGAAAGGACATAAAGCCAGATATTTTCATAAACTCAGACGCTTTCCCCGCAAATGTGAAAGTGTTCTTAAATAAAAACAAGTACAAGAACGACCAGAACGTTTGACCAGGCATCGCCGTCAGCAATGCCTGTGACAAGATCGCACGAGGTCATAAAAATAGAACACATTAACGCACAATCTCTCCTCGGGCACTTTGACGAAATTAAAATGCTAATTGAGGAGAGAAACATAGACATTCTGTGCATCAGTGAAACATGGCTCCACCAGGAAATGGTTAGTAATTTCATAACCGTTCCAAATTTCAATGTCTATAGATGCGATGCAGGGCGTGGAGGAGGAGTATGTATGTATGTACGGGATAACCTGAAATCAACCATGATATCTCCTACAGCAGTTAATAATACTGCCGTAGAAGATGTCTGGGTTACCGTACAGAGCAACATGCTTCCTTCCATTATTATTGGCGTAGTTTATAGGCATCCTCATGCAACTTTAGAATCTTTTGAATACTTAGAACAAATCTTTAGAGAAATGTCATTGAAAAATAAACCATTCTTTATCTTAGGTGATTTAAATGATGATTTGACTAAATCTAATCCTAATTAGCTAAGATAATAAAGAAAAACAAACTAGAACAAATTATAGATAAACCTACACGTATTACAGAAAACACCTCATCCTTATTAGATGTAATAATAACTAACAGGTCAGACATTATCCATCATACGGATGTCATCCCGTGTCATATTGCTGACCATGAATTTCTCACACTCACATTAAATATAAAGAAACCAAAGCGACCACCGATAACAAAAACATTTCGTGACCTTAAGCATTATAATCTTCAATCATTCATCGAGCTCATCAGATCTAAAGAGACGATGCTCTTAAATATCTTTTCAACAGATGATGTAGACAAACAGGTAACTATCCTTACGGAAGTGATTAAAAGCAGTATTGACGCGTTGGCACCTCTTGTAACGAGAGTCGTCAGACGTCCCCCTGCTCCTTGGATAGATGACGACATCAAGAGGGCTATTAAAGACAGAAATAATGCCCACCATAGTCTCAAAAATAACAGAAATGACGCCGCCCTTAAGGCAGATTATAAAATAAAAAATAAAAATGTTAAACAGTTAATACAAAGTGCAAAAACAAATTATTTCAGAAACAGATTCATAGAATATAAAAACAATTCGGATAAAACATGGAAAATTATTAAGTCAATTGTACCTAGCAACAAACACCACACTGATAATCGTACAAGTTCTACACAAAGCACAGAGTATTTTAACGACTTCTTTTCAAAAATAGGTAAACTAACTTATGAACAAACAAATGCGTCTACATTACAGCAAAATATAAATCAAGCTATGCCTACATCTAATATTTTCAGACCAAAACCAATTGATGTGGAGACTACTATCCTAGTAATAAAACACCTTCGCGAAACAAATGCTGTAGGAGCAGACGGTATTGCTTTGCGCTTTATTAAGGATAGTCTACCAGCAACCGCACATTATCTGGCGGTCATAATTAACACTTCCCTGGTCACTGGTGTTTTTCCATCGCTTTGGAAACATGGAATAGTAACACCAATTTTCAAATCAGGAGATATAGACGACGTTAATAATTACTGCCCTATTACAATACTCCCTGTATTATCTAAAGTTTTGGAGAAAATCGTAGCAAATCAACTAACGAATTTCCTGGAGGCCAATAACCTATTATCTAAAACACAACATGGCTTTAGAAATAGGTTATCCACTGAAACAGCGTTATTGCAGATAACTAATAAAATTTATGATAATATAGACATAAATCAGGTTAATTTACTCACATTATGTGATCTTTCAAAAGCTTTTGACAGTGTAAATCACAAAATTCTTCTTCACAAACTAAGATCCCATAAAATTGATTCTTTCTGGTTTACTAGTTATCTGAATAATAGAACGCAATCTGTAAAAATTAATGAAATCATATCATCGAAACAACCAATATGTTTTGGTGTTCCACAAGGATCCATCTTAGGCCCAATCCTATTTACAGTTTTCATAAATGACTTATCAACCATTGCTCATAACTGCCTGCTAGTGCAGTACGCCGATGATTCACAGTTTCTCCATAGTGACTCAGTAAATAACTTAAATACATTAATAAGAAATACTCAAAACACTCTTACACAAGCTAAAATATACTTTGAAAGTAATGGTCTTAAATTAAATCCCCATAAAACTCAATGCATATTCATAGGTAGTCGACAGAACATTGCCAAAATCCCCATCGACACAACCATAGAATTTGAAGGCCACCCTATCAAACCAAACATTTCAGTGAAAAATTTGGGAGTACACTTGGACAGATACATGACATTTGAAACACACGTTGATAACATACACAGGAAAGTAATGGGTACATTAATATTTCTAAATCACATAAAAAATCAAATCACTACGGATACTAGAATCATGGTCGTGCAAACACTAGCTCTTAGCATAATAAACTACTGTTCAAATGTATGGGGTTCAACCAACAAAACACAAATTCAAAAAGTACAAAAATTACAAAATTTTGCTGCAAGAGTTGCACTGGGTAATGTCAGTAAATTCGATCATATTACCCCATATATACAAAAATTAAAATGGTTAAAAGTTCATCCTAAGTGCATTTATGATACCTGTCTCTTTACCTTCAAATTGATACATAGATTCTATCCACCATGGTTATTCCCCCTGCAAACTGTAGGGAACACAGCTGGCATTCAAACACGCCAGGTAAATTCCCTATATGTAAAAAGATCAAATACAGAAACAGGGGCAAGACAGGTACAAATTCGTGGACCGAAAATGTGGAACTTGTTACCGGATAATATTAAAAACATTAACAACTTTTGTAATTTTAAAACAAAATTGAAAGAACACCTTTTTACTCATCAAGTGTAAATATGTATGTATTCATATAAGAATAACCATTGTAATTTATGGAATAAAATGTTTTGAATTTGAATTTGAATTTGAACTCTCTCTCCCGCCCCATCATAAATCAACGGTTGATTATGATATCGTTCGCAATTCATTGATAACATACATTCTTATAGCAGCAACCTCATTCACAAATGACAATATTAACTCAATAAGAACAAAACTGACGTAATAATTTATTTAATCCAAGCTAAGTTTAACGCTTAGCAATAAGATCTGACCAGACACGAAAGCTAAAACAATCTTTTAACCCTCGTTTGCCTCAAAAATCAAAACCTAAAAGAACGCCCCGTCCATTCGGCTAAAGTTGTCTCTCGTGGATTCAGTCAGAGAGCTCAAGGAGGCACGTTTAATTGACGTAAGTTTCATAAACGTGTTTGTCTTTCTAGAGTTGAAGACAAGTAAAGGTAGAGATACATGATTTATTTGTGTAGTTAAGGGGTCTTCATGAATGTTATTGGAGTTAGAATATGGGTCTGGTTAATGTGTAATTCAGGTTTTAATATGTGGTAAATGTTAACGGTTTTTTGTGGTGTTTCGTGTTATTTTCTCTCTTTTTTTTTTGTAAGTAAGAGGGGAATTGATGCATATTTTGGAAGATTAGAATGCCAGAAATGACCTATTTTGTCATCTATTTTCTGCAAATGCAAAGATTGATACTGTTTAAGCAGAAATGTTAATTTCAGTTGCAATTTCTCTTTGCTCATTGTGATGCAGTTGTATCTTCAGTCAGGTCAGGTTTCGTGATTTAAACTGGTGTAAACTGACTAGTTATCTCCTGTGATGTAGAACAAAAGCAGTAGAGTGGCCAAGTGCCCTTTAGTAGAGCTAGTATCAGTACTACCAATACGAAATATATCCTTTATGCATTTGTTAACCTGATGTTGCTTGATGTCGCGAAGAGATAAGTTTGCTCGTTTCTTTATTTATTTTGTGGTAATTGGCGAACATTTATTTTATTAGTATTGTAGATTAATTAGATCCTTTTCTTATATGATTAGAGCTATGATAATTCAATTTATCTCTATTGTTAAAGGAATTTTACGATGATAATGCCTTGGTTTTTGTTTAGTTTTTCTTTTTTTTCATATTTCAGTCGTTGACTTCAATGGCCAGCACCATGGACTTCAAGTACAAACCTCGTGGATGCAAAAAGACCAAATCCAAGAAAAGCAAAAAGTCGCCGACGCTCAATTTTTGGGAGACACAGCTGATCGCGTCCGGCGGAGAGAGAAACAGAAGTGCGTTCAGCGCTCTTGCTGGCACTTCGACCGACATGATAGACGTCGACATTGGGAAAGGAACTGATGGCAAGGTATGTGTCTCCAATTGGCTTTGCGCTGTATAGTTTAAGAGGACCATACTTTTGGTTTCATTGAAGTTTAATTAAGCAGTAGATTCACTACTGGCATCATTTCTAACTTTACCTATGATCACCGTGTCATCTACGTATTTTGATATGCTACTTTGGCTGTACAGGCCCCTACAGTCATCTGTATAAAGGCTGAAAAGAATCGGGGATATGACACCCCTGAGGCGCCCCTGTGTAGGTGACAGTCACGTCCGATTTGGCCCAACCTAACTTGTGCACTATGGTCTATTGGTTAAAAAGCTTAAAATACATTTCATTAAAAATGAGTTCACCTTCATCCATAACAATTTATTCAATAAAATAGCGGGCTGTATTGTATTAATAGCGGAACTGAAATCTACGTACAGTATTCTGATCTGGGAACTGAGCGTGTCTAGATGTTTGGAAATAACATTCAGTAACGTTAGGCTTGCGTCCTGGCCACTTCTATTTTTACAAATTGTTGTGGATCTCGTAAAGTTTCTACAATGTTGCAAAGTTCGTTTTTCAGGATACCCTCTAAACATTTCATTATGTTTGAAGTTAGAGCTACTGGCCAAAAATCGTTCATCACTTTTGGGAAAAGCAATTTTGGAATTGGCTTTATTTCTGATTGTTTCCACTGCCGCGGTACCACCCTTTGGTTGATGGACTGTTGGAAGAGCTGGCGTAATGGTGCGGCCAGTTGTTGAGCACACAACTTGAGTGCTCTGGCTGGTACTCCGTCAGGCCCCGTGGCCTTGGTTGCTCGCACCATCTTCAGGGACCGCACTACTTGCTCGTGCGTCACGATAATTCTTTCATCTGGTCTAGATTGTATTTCTGCCATCACGGTATTGCACCCCTCACTGAAATCTTGACCCTCGAATCTTGCAAAAAAAGAATTCATTTGATACGTATCAACATTTTCTGGTTGTGTAGTTTTCACGATCGTGTTATAACCACATAAGGTTTTTAGGGCTTTCCATGCATCTTTCACGAAGTTTGTTTTAAATAAACCCTCTATCTTTTTATATATATATATATATTTTTTTTTTCGACGCCGCAATTCTCTTGTTTATTTCCTTCTGTATTGTTTTCCGCTGAATACTATCACTATTTCGCAT
>NW_028234417.1:19316129-19323629 GCF_977035675.1 Penaeus japonicus
TCTCTCTCTCTCTCTCTCTCTCTCTCTCTCTCTCTCTCTCTCCTCTCTCTCTCTCTCTCTCTCTCTCTCTCTCTCTCTCTCTCTCTCTCTCTCTCTCTCTCTCTCTCTCTCTCTCTCTCTCTCTCTCTCTCTCTCTCTCTCTCTCTCTCTCTCTCTCTCTCTCTCTCTCTCTCTCTCTCTCTCATATGTCTAGATGTTAGATTTTACCATTAATCTGCTTTCAGATTTGTGTGATTACAATATAGATTTGTTTTCAGGGTTAAATCTTTGTTTTTAATATTGTTTGACATTCAAAGGTAAATGTTTGCCAAGAATGTTGACAGTCATTTGATATATATTTTGCGTATATTTGCTTTTAATAGAATTTTCACATGGAAGAGGAACCCAGCAGGGACAAAAAGGAGAAATTTGGTCGTGATAATCCAGTCTTTCGAGAATTGGCCGTCATCCATAGAAAGATTAAAGACATGAGCACCAATGAACTGATACGTAAGTTTATGTTGATAAGTTTGGATTTTAAAAACTTCTTTCCCGTTCTCTAGTTCTTTATCTGATTAAATTCTACTTTTGTATGGTTGTAATTTTTGCTCAACATTAGATTAGTTAACGGGTTCTTATCCATACAGGTAATGTATTTTACCATTAGTAACTGTATAGTGCTGTGTACTTGGCTTGTAGTTTATGAAATATTTGCTAACATGAGGAAAATGTGACATTTGGGAAGGGTTATCGTCAAGTCAAGGGACCCATAACGTATGATATTAATTTGATTAAAAATGAATTATTTTTGTCATTCATTCCCACTGCCATCTTTAATATTACTTCCAGAGGAACTACGTAACCTCAGACTGGACCAGCGAGGAAACAAAAATATCCTAATTAAAAGGCTCAAGGCCCACATACCAATGAAGCTGGAGGAGGCTTACAAAAAGGACCCACAAATTGAGCTATACAAGTATTTTGATTACTACGTTGTTATTGACTTTGAGGCAACATGCGATGGTGGAAATTCACATACTTACAGGTGAGAAAGTGGAAGTCGGTATTATTGTCATGTGAAGTATCTCTGTTGTCTCTGTTGCAATCTTTTATCTTGCAATTGTATGATATATGCATCATTTGCATTCAAAAGGTTTACATATATTTTGTTGAACTAAATATATGATCATAATTACGAACATCAGAACACCCAATTTCCAGAAATATTGGTCATGAAATTTATGTAATATAAAGAATGAATAAATGTCAAAAATTTTTATATGAACTTTATGTAAATTCATATCCAAATGTTCTCTGTCTTCTCTTTGTCTCCTCTCTCTCTCCTCTCATTCTTTTCCCTCTCTCCTCAACAGACATGAGATCATAGAATTTCCAGCAATGCTGATTGATACCAGCAAGACCAAAATAATTGCAGAGTTCAACTCATATGTACGACCAGTCATCAACCAGAAGCTAACAGAATTTTGCACTTGTCTAACAGGAATAACCCAGGTAAACTTACTGTTAATTTGTTTTAAGAGAATGTCTTATAATTTGTGTGCTTCTTATCAATTTATAGAATGTTTTTTCACTGTAACATATAATCCTGCTGCTAAGAGGTATCAATTTCTATACTAATACAATTATTTGCAGTTAGAGAGGAGTTATTTATTCTCAGTGTGAGAGGTGTTCTTGTGTGAGAAATGGCTAACTGGCAAATTAATTTGATTATGACACATTGTCTTGCTACTGCTAAAATATGCTGTCATTTAGAGGAAAACTCATGTTAAAGAATCATAAACCTAGTTTTTAGAGGTTTGGTTCATTCAAGCCTGGTCATCTATTCAAAAAGGAAAATATGATTTTATTTGTTAATTTGCCAGTAGCTGTTTTTTTGGCAGTAATTCTCAAAGTGATACTTTGTGAATCTAACTAAAAGCAGATCAGAGGAGTCTGTTAATTTATGTCCAGATTACAAATCTGGATTTCACTGCAGATTGTATCCTTATTTATATTCAACTATAAAGATTAATATGCACAGTTATTGTTATTTATTAAAATTTACCTTCAAGGCTCTATAGAATGGAAGAGTACAAGAGAGAATTCCAAAATCAAATTTAATAATCTTTTTAGGAATAAAACTTGCAGTTTTTAAACACACAATAAGTAAATATTTCACTTTGTTAAGTCATGTAAATACTTTGGAAACCTGTACCAGTATTCCACTGGAAGGCAGAAAATTACTGTAGTGTTTTTAACAATTATTCCACTTTTTTTGTGTGTGGATTAAATGACATCCATGCTATTTCTAACCTTTAGGGGTTAGAAAAAAAATCTTGATCATCATACCTTTAATGATATTATTACAATTCATGTTAAGCCAGTGTTTACCTTTGGCAGGACCATGTGAATTATGCACCAGAGTTTCCTGAAGTCCTCAAGAATTTTGAAAAGTGGTTGACTGAGCACAATCTACTGCAACATTCAGGCAGATTTGCAGTGGTGACAGATGGACCCTGGGACATGGGGAGGTTTATGTATCTTCAGTGCAAGGTGATGTAGACTGGAGTTAAGAGCACAGTCACCTTCTTTCATGTCTTCCATAGCTAAGAGACTCTAATGTGTCTATTTACAATAGTGGTGTGGCTGTGTGTTCTCAGTTTATTATCAGACCTGTTTTTCTTTATGACAATATTATAAATTGGGGATGTAAGAATTTAAATTATTAGTAATTTAGAAATACTGTTAACCTGATAATGCTGCAGTATAGGTCAGAAATAAAATATGAACATACTTAGAAGGACAAACATTGTATATTAAACT
This sequence comes from Penaeus japonicus, assembly GCF_977035675.1. Taxonomy (NCBI): domain Eukaryota; kingdom Metazoa; phylum Arthropoda; class Malacostraca; order Decapoda; family Penaeidae; genus Penaeus; species Penaeus japonicus. The sequence continues at coordinate 19,318,932 of NW_028234417.1, forward strand.
GATAACTCTTGCTGTTCATAATTTAGATGGCCTAGGTAATGGGTAACATGACATCCATGCTATTCAAGGAGTGGCAAACATATTTTACTTTTTTTGCCTCAAATATGTTTATATCATTAGACAATATTGATAATTATAAACATCTCAAATGCTTTGGGTTCTCTGGCCAATATTCTCGCATAAGACGGGCTCAGTACTGGGGGCAGGTCCATTCTCCCAGAGTGACACCAGAGTGCTATGTCTAGCAGAAAGCAAATAGAGATCACTACAGGCCTGTTTTGAGATAAAAATGGAAATTGTAAATCTTCAACTAAAGCCTATTATTGTCATCCCATGAAATCCTGTTACTTCCTTTATACTGAGTGAACTCATATGGAGTCTATTCATATTAAGATAACCTGTCAAATGGCTAATACAGACTTCACACTAAAGAGTTACCAAAAATTCAAAGAGAGATTGTATAATGCTTATGGAGTGCACAACATGTCCTACGACACTGGCTGATTGATGTATAACTACTCATGCCGGGGCAATTCCGGCTCTGAATGGTCACAATTCTGGGGTTTTTGAATGCTTCGAGATTCTCAGGTGCACAAGCCACGAGCCTGGGTTGCCCGCTCACTCACCCAGCCTTGGCCACATTCCTAGAGGGATGACCATGGGCTTAGAAGTAACGGAAGATGGGCATGGATTCTAGTCATAAATGAAATAAGGTGTATATTGCCTTATTGTAAACTTTTCAAGCACTGTTATGTAAAGTTTTTATTACCAAGTATCTTATATAGAAACTTTCTAGATAATAGCATATATATATATATATATATATATATATATATATATATATATATATATATATATATATATATATATATATATAATTACTATTATCTAATACGATTAATGTAATTAATATAATTATTTTTTTCTTATCCACAGATATCCAACTTGCCATTCCCTGAATGGTGCAAACAGTGGATCAACATAAGAAAAATCTTTTGCAAGTTTTACGGACACCAAAAGGTAAGAATAGAATAAATGTGTATTAGATTAAAAACCTTCATTATTGATATAGATATCTGTTCACTCTATATATCATATATTATAAATTCATAGATAGATTTCAACTTGTGAGTCCTAGGATTTTTTATGGAGAGGATTCAAAATGTTGATCACATACTTTGAAATATTTGCAGATATGTCTAAAAGACATGTTAAGATTTTTGGGAATGCACTTTAAAGGGCAACCTCACTGTGGCCGGGACGATGCATATAACATTGCTCGTATTGCCGTACAGCTTCTAAAAGATAGGGCAAACATGAAACTTAATGAAGAAATTCCTTCTGAGGAAACACACTTTGACATACAAGGGTAAGAAATATTTTGCTGCATAAAGTTATAAAAGTTTGAAGGCTCAGTCTCAAGTTCATTTTGTCATGAATAAGAAGCAAATGTAAATTTGCATAAATTTATGGTTAGCCAGAACTTATTTTGATATTTCTAGTATTTTTGTGAGATACACAAATATACTATCTTTGTTACTAATTAATTAATTCACCGCAAAGTATCATCACTTGATAATGAAATAGTCTGCAAAATAATGAGTAATACCACAAATGCCCCTTTTTGCTTAATTAGCAACATGCACCATTTAGTAGAGACATTTAAATGGTAAACTATAATTTGGAAAGACAATATGTTTGTTGTATTTTGTATTTTTATTTTTTTTTTTAAGTTGTACATTTTGATTTAGCATCTTACTAAGTACAGCAGTAGAGATAGACTATAAATATTGTATTGCAATATTTGGTACAAGCCAGATATATGCAGTATATTTTCTGTCTCTTTAAGTTATTTGGCACCTTTTTAAGTTCAACAGTTTAACCCATTCACACCGGTTGACATCCTATCATGTGGTCAGAAAATATCCCCGAACTCAGGTGATGTCCTGAGATGATATGCATTTTCTCGCCAAGTTTCGGGCAGAGCAATTGTGACATGCTGAATATTTAATGAATATGGCAATATTTTTACATGCCTTTACATTGTATATGCAATCATTGAAACCATAAGAATAGGGTGGGTGAAAAACACTCTGATAGGTCCGGTGGGAGTAGGCGAAAATATGTCTCATCGTGAATGGGTTACACGAACTTAAAAAGAATAGGAATTGCATATATTGAGTAAAAATCATCAAGTAAGCTCTGCAGATTTAACAGAAAATTTTGTTGCAGGATGACCATGGTGAAGAACATAACCCGACAGAGGAGAAATATGAATCAAGAGATGGACAATGGAACCAAGGATTTACAAAGGATTACTGACAATAAAAGTTCAAAGAAGTCAACAAGAGTCTTGCCTATTGATATAATGAACTTCAATGAATTTCCTCACTTGAAGAGAAATAATAATTAAGTATTTATTTTTATCACAGATTTATATATCAGTGCATCTATTTCTAGTTTGCATGTGCTAAAAGTGGACTGAACTATTTGGAATATATTTTTGATATCAGTGCTTTCAGTTATTTTTATTCATATGTTGAATAGCCACATCTTCATGGCTTTACAAATTTGATAATGATAGCAGTTTTGGGTATTACTTGATGTAGTCTGAGTATATAATATCAATAGATCTTTTCTTCCCTTTTTTTATTTACAAAGGTAATTTTTTGTTAAATATTTCTGTTAATCTATTTATTCAAATGGACAAAGTTTATAATATATGGTTACCTTATAAAAAATGTATTAAACATTTAGAAGTAAATTGTTATATAACAAAGTCATATTCTTCACCATTTACTTTTTAAAAAACAATCTTGAAAAGAAAATAATGTAGGTTTTTTCAAAGAAATTTTTTGAAAGAAAATATGTTGTTTTATTTGTTATATTTAAAAAGTACTTATAATTAGAAAAAATGCATACTTATGGTAAAGAAACAAATACAAAATCTCACACAAAAATAATGGACAGTGAAAGATGCATGGTAAATGAATCAAAGGGAGTCTTTCATAAATACTGACGTATATAAACATAATTAGTATATTTTAAAGGAAGATGTTTTACAGCTGAATTATATACTATTATAACAATGTAAAAGGACTGAGGAAAGGGAAAATTGCAAAATTGTAATATATGTATCTTAATCATTCAAAAGTAAATTAAATGCAATGTCTTCAACAAAGAAAACAATCATGAATTGGACATCAATTTCAACAAAGTGATGGATAAAAAAAAATGAGGATTGCCCCAATTTGTATATTGCAGATTGGTGTGTTTTATGGAGATTGCATTGAACTTTCAAAAACACACACACATATAGATACATTTAAAAGCTCATTCACATGCAAATGTGTATAATTCAAAGATTTCAACTTCAGTTACACAATCAAATGACTTAATGCTTTGTAAGTAGTCCATGCCATAATGTGAAAAATCAAATCTAATTTGTGAATATCACAAATATTGAATTCTATACCAAACCTTACTGAATGTATTCCAAATAACTTAAAATAGCCTACAGTTGAAACTAAAGTCTTCCTAAAAATAGAAAACTTTGGTATAAAAGTAAGTCAACAAATGTCAGTGGATACAAGCCTCTGAACAGCAACTGATAAACACCTCCCATTTCATAATATTCCTTTCCAACAATCATATGGTATTTCATATCTATCATAATGAATCAGTCATGTTGGAGAAAATATATTGAAATGGCCAAATATTGATGAGTAAGCTGGTTAAATGTAAAATTTTGCATTAGATATTTTTGCTTTGATTTCTCATTTGCAGAGATGCTGCCATGACCTCAAGGCCTATACTTAACCCATTGTGGATGGGTGTCATGACATACATGTTGCCACTGATTAGGCCTAAAAGACAGGTGTCAATGCGTACATGACGAGACATCAGGATCTGCTCACAAGTGAAGTGCAAACACAGTCATGAAGTATTATGGCTGTAACGGTGCTAGCTCCAGAGCTACAGAGTTCCAAAGTCAGCCTAAATCCCCATTTTATGATGAATTTATGGAAAAATATTGTTTGGACTAGTCTGCACTACCCAGAAGGTGGAGAAAACACTTGCCCGTCCCTCTAATTTTTAGCTGGTGCTGCTAGTGTCATTGGCCGCCCATCCTGACAACCAGTTAGGTTGTTTCCCCCCCCTTCCACAACGGGTTAAGCTTTGCACGGTTAAGTTCAAAAGTTCAGATACCAGTGGAGTGGGGTCTGTAAGTTAAACAAAAAAACTGAAAAAGCATTACTTCTTGATCCATATTGACACACCCCAACCCTTTTCAATATCTATCTTAGCAATATCCAAATCAAAACATTTATAAATGCATGACTTAAAATTCTAAGCAGTGCTATTCTTCCATACCTACTTCAAGGAGTACCTGAAAATCCATTCCTCTGAAGAAGTGTATACCACACTCCATTTCATAAATTTGCTAAATCTACACTGAAGATGAGAACTAAACTTCATCCAAACTCCTATGAAAGAAAACATTAGCCATGGCATTAGGTCTAACACACCAAAGACATGTTAAAAAGAGCAAAATAAAAAGAATATAAGAAATGATCCCAGGAAAAGAAAAATCTGACACACAGCAGGGTGCCCATTAAAAGGTTATAAGAATATTAATTTGATCATTAATCTCTAATCTCTCCACTGGATGCTAGCAAATATTTTCAAGTCTCATGA
>NW_028234417.1:19331129-19338629 GCF_977035675.1 Penaeus japonicus
AAGGAGGACGGGTGTGGACCAGGTTGCGGCGGAGAGTGTTAACCTGGCGAAAGGTAAGCCTGCAGTTGAGAGGGTGCAGCGAGCGACGAAGAGAGTGGATTTCCTCGGTATAAGGAAGGCTGAGGACAGGCAGGTGAGAGGTCTCTCTGGGGGGAGGATCCTGGTAGAAGGTACGGCGGGCGTTGGAGAGCGCGGCGTCAAGGACGAAGCGAGGGTACCCCAGCTTGCCGAAGGATCGACGAAGAAAATCGATCTCTGCATCCAGGTGCTGTGGGTCACAAATGCGGAGAGCACGGAGAAAGAGAGAGGTGGCGACACCTCTCTTAACACGGAGAGGGTGGTAGGAGAAGAAGTGTATATACATCCCGCTGTGCATGGGTTTTCTATACACTGAAAAAGAGAGGGAGTCACCTGAGCGGTGGACTAAGGTGTCCAAGAAGGGGAGCTGATCGTCTACCTTCCATTCAACCTTGAAACGAATGGACGGAGAGAGAGAATTCAGCTTATCCAGGAAGTCCGGGAAGAGAGCAGGATCATGGGGCCAGAGGGCAAAGACGTCGTCGACGTATCTCAGCCAAATAGCAGGACGATGGGAGATGGATTGAAGAAGCTCAGCCTCAAAGTACTCCATGAACAGGTTGGCCAAGACAGGAGAAAGGGGAGAGCCCATGGCGACACCGAAGGTCTGAGAGTAGAAACGTCCTTCGAAAGAGAAGGAGTTGGAATCCACACACAGACGGATCAGCTGAAGAAAGACGGCAGAAGGCAGTGGAAGGCGGGGGTCCTCAGGGAGAAGATTCCTCTGCAGGAAGGCAAGGACATCGTCGAGCGGGACGTTCGTGAAAAGAGATTCGACGTCCAGACTCATCATGGTCGAGGGCGTGACCCCACGAACACGGGCGATGAAGTCCTGTGAGAGGCGAAGGTGGGCGGGCGAGAAGGTGCCCAGAAGTGGAGTAAGGGACTGAGCCAGCCAGGAGGCAAGAGGGTGCGCCACAGAGCCTCGGGCGCAGGGGCACGTCAGGTTTATGGGTTTTGGGTAACCCATAGAAGTGAGGAAGGCGGGGATTTATGACCCTGAACCTTTGGTAAAGGTTCGCCTCAGGGCAACCCGACGCTAGCTGCTTTAGGCGACGATGGAAGGCGGCAGCAATTCGTTCCCGAGGGTTGCTGGTCAGGGGAGCGTACGTGGCGACGTTGTCCAATAGGTCCTCGGCCTTCTGCAGGTAGGACGCTTGGTCGAGGACCACCACCGAGTTGCCTTTGTCAGAAGGCAAAATGGTGACATCCTCCCTACGTAGACTCTGCAGGGCCTCCTGGTAACGCCTGGGGATGGAAGGCTTAGGACGGAGGAGGGACTCGAGGGCCGGGATAAAAGCGCCTCGTAGGAGGGAGACATCAGGCAGAGAGTTCCTGTGACCAGAAATAAAACGGTCGAAGGAAGAAATGATGTCGATGGAGGTGAGGGGAAGAGGACGCAGGGCAAAGGACAGGCCAAAGCCTAGGAGTTGGAGTTGGTGAGGGGTCAAGGTTAAGGAAGATAGGTTGGTGACAGAATCAGTGAGGGAGAAGCGGGACCAAGGACTGCGGGAGGTGAGAGTGGAAAGCTTGCGGGTGAGGGAGCAAGTATGAGTGTTGGAGAGGACTCGGGCCGAGTCATGAGCAACATCGGCCATGAGTCGACATACTTGTCTGGGAAGCCGATCCCCCAGGAAGTCAAAATGAAGACGGGAGAGTTTTTTTTTTTTTTTTTTTTTTGACCCATCTGTATATATCTTTTGATATTTTCATACAGTGTGTTTTCTATTAAATGGAATTGTTGTTTAATCATTTGTTCTGGAGTGTTTTTGCCCATATTTTCTATAAAAGTTGTTTTTAAATTCTCTGATATGTCATACCATGATGGAATAGGAGTTATACTTGGTACTGTATTGATTTTCATATCTATATATAATTTTCTGCATGTTTCAATCAGCCTTTGGTCAAGTCTTTTATTGGCATTCCATCCGTTTTTGTTTTTGTTATTCTTTATTATCAGTACACAATCTATTTCTTTTATTTTATCAATTAATGGTATTTGATTTGTTATGGCTTGTAATGCTAGTATAGGGGTTGATCTAAAGCATCCTATTGCAATTCTCATTGCACTATTTTGTATTATGTTTAACTTTTTTATTTCGGATTGTTTTGCTGCCTCATATATAGATTCCATATTCTATTATTGGTCTTATATATATTTCGTAAAATTTAAGGAACGTTTCTCTATTTGCTCCCCATGTTAGAGATGATATTTTTTTCATTATATTTATTCTCTCAATTGAAGCCATCTGGTAGCTCAGTGGTAGTGTGTCGACTTCACATCCCCGTGGTGATCGAGTCCCCTCCAAACTCGTGAGCTTCCACTGTCACCTGGCGGTTACTGACGTAGCTAGGCACTGCGTTGGGTAAGGACCAAGCTCAGATCGAGTCAACACTTGTTGGCACATTCTCTTACGAGTCAGCATACCCTGACACAGGCGGGCTCCCCTCAGCACATACAAGCCTGGTGTAGCATCTGCTCCGCAAATCTGGCTTATCCTTATCCTCTCGGTAGATTTTGATTTCACAAAGTCTATGTGTTTTATCCAATTCAACTTTGGCTATCAAAAATTATTCCTAATATTCTGTGTAGTATGGTAAATATTAGTTCTTCCTTTCCTATTTTTATTTTTGGCATTACTCTAATTTTCTTATTTGTAAAACACATAAGTTTACTTTTATCAAATTAATTTTCAGATTCCATTTATTTGTCCATTCGTTTAATATTTTAAATCCATTTTCTAAGATATGTGATGCTTCAATTATATCTTTGTTTATGGTTATTAAAGTGACATCATCTGCATATATATATACGGAAAGCTAATTAAAGTTATTAAAATCCCGGCCATTTCTTCCCTCGAATAACCTGAAGATCAAGAGACGTTAATTACTCACTCATAGGCGAGTGTGATGGACAGACGTTCTCTCTCCCTTGTTTCTTTCTTTTCTTTGTTGGATTTATTGGCTATCAACCAGCGGCACATGCCAAGGTCATTACGTCAATGGTTCCATTTTATCTCATCAATCTATAGAAGGTCATAAAGTTTTGTCTCCTTTAGAACAGTGATTACTTTACTGATTATTTTTTCATTGTCTGATAATAAGTTTATTATATTGAGTTCTATACTCTTAGTTCTAAAGTAATTTTTAATTGTTTGTCTATTGTTATTATATTTATTGCATGTTATTAAAATATGTTTTATAGATAGTGTGGTATTGCACTGCTGGCACTGTGTAGGGAAACTCTTTTCGATATATGGAGTGAGGTGGGTCATTCTGGTGGCATTTACCCTGAGACTTGCTAACACCACCTCCTCCCTTCTGTCTTTTCTGTGGGTTGTGCCCCACAGTTTAATATCTTTTTTAATTTTGTTGTTTATTGTGAGGTCGGTCCACTCACTTTGCCACAGGAGATGGATTTTTGCTTTTATAAAAGAGACAAAACACCCGAGATCTGTGCGGACAATGCCGGGCTCCAGATCACCAGTCGACCCGGCTAATTTGTCAGCCAGTTCATTGCCATGGATACCCGAGTGTCCGGGTATCCATATCAGTTTGATTGATTTATTAGCACTATGTAATTTACGAATGATATTACCCTGTATTTCATTTTTGGTGGTTTCTAAGGATTTAATGGCTTTAAGTGAACTTAACGAGTCTGAAAATATGACTATTCTATAGTGGGTCGTCGATAGGGCAAAATCTAAAGCTTTATCTATTGCAAAAAGTTCGGCAAGAAAGATCGATGTATGATTCGGCAATCTGAATCTCAACTGGCATCCAGTCGACCATACACCCGCTCCCACACACTCGTCTGTCTTGGACCCGTCGGTATATAAATGAAAAAAGAAAGGTATTTAATTAGGATCTCTCTGAACCGCTGGCGTACCTCCACCTCCGGCACCGTGGCTTTGGCTGATGGTAGCCAGTCTAAAACGGTGGTGAAATTGGGGGTTTCCCACGGTGCAATATTTGACTGAACCAGGTATCGATAGTAGAGAGATCTATACCGACTTTTTTGTGAGGTCATCGAGTCTATTGCACAGAGGCTTTCCGCCGCGGTGCTGTGGCCCTAACTGCCGGCGCAAAACATCCCTGTTGGGATGATGGGGCTGCCTGGCTACTTTTGCGGCGTAAGTCAGAGCAAGCTGGCCGCGTCTAAGACGGAGGGGAGGTACTCCCGACTCTACCTCTAGGCGCTCGGTGCGAGTGCACTTAAGGGCTCCAAGACAGACACGTAAACACGCATTCTGCACAACATTCAATCCTTTCAGAGTTGAGCTCGTTGCCGAGCCATACACGATTGACCCATAGTCTACTTTAGACCTAATCAGGGATTTATATAACATCAATAAAGACTTTCTATCAGCTCCCCATTTGTGTCCAGAAATGCACTTTAATAAATTGAGTGCTTTTTGACATTTATTCTTTAACTGACCAATGTGGTCTTTCCAATTTAATCTACTATCAAAGAGTAGACCAAGAAATCTAGCTGAATTTTGAATAGGTATTGGGTGGTTGTCTAGAGTTAGCCTGATGTTGGGCTTTCTCCTATGGGTAAAGACCACACCAATACTCTTTCTTATGGAAAACTTAAAACCCCACTGGAGGCCCCAGTTATGAATCATATCCAGTGCCAATTGGATCTGATTTGCCGAGAACTCTGCATTACTGCTGGAGTGCCATAATGCACAGTCATCGGCATACAGTGAGTATTTAAGATTCCGAGGAGGAGATGGTATAATGTCATTAATCATACATAAAAATAATGTTGGTGACAAGACACTTCCTTGTGGGACCCCGTTTGCCTGGACAAAAATGTCCGAGAAAGTGACATTGTCAGAAAATAATTTGACAGAAAACGTTCTGTCAGATATGAAATTTTGGACAAAACAAGGCAACTTTCCATGTAATCCGAAAGCATAAAGTTTTCTGAGTAGGCCATGTCGCCATGTCATGTCGTAGGCTTTTTCTATATCTAAAAATACTGAAATCAAAAAATGCTTTTTGGCAAATGCCTCATGAATATGACTTTCCAGTTTTACTAGCTGATCGAGAGTTTGACGTCCCTTTCGGAAGCCGCACTGCTCGTCAACTAGTAAATTCCTGGTATTTAAAAAATGCAATAGCATACTATTAACAATTCTTTCCATGACCTTGCATAAGCGACTTGTCAACGCAATTGGGCGGTAAGATATAGCGGATTTGGGATTTCCCCCTCCTTTCAATATGGGAATGATGTGGGCGAAGTGCCATGAATTTTGAAAAGTCTGGCTTTTCCAAATATCATTGTACACTTCTAGCAACTTAATCATGTCATCATGATTAAGATGCTTCATCATCTCATATCGAATCTCATCGGGGCCTGGGGATGTTCCTCTACAGGCTTCTAGGGCTCGGACAAGCTCATCCATTGTAAGGTCTTTATTGTAATCAAGGTTATCTCCTGTGGCAAAGTGAATTGGTTGCAGCTCGGATGCTTCCTTGGTGGTCAGGAAAGCAGGATTATAGTTTTACGAGCTGCTTGTATAAGAGAACTGCCTGGCGATTGTGTTAGCAATGTCTATAGGTGAATCATAGTTCTTTCCCTCATGAATAATATTTTTAATTTTTGGTGATATATATTTTCTATTGATTTTATTAATAGTGGACCAAACCTCTGCAATGCTGGTATTGCTGTTAATTGTAGAGACAAAGCTTCGCCAGGAGTCTCTTTTGGCTTGTCTAATTGTTCTTCGAGCCCAGCTCTCGCTTGTTTGTAGTTGCGAAAGTTCTCGTTTGTGATGTTTTTTTTGGAAAAGCCTGTAGGCCCTATTTCGTTCACATAGCGCCCTGCGGCAATCTGGTGTCCACCATGGAACTCTATGCTTAACGCTATCTGTCGAAGTCTTAGGGATGGTTGCCATTGCTGCATTTATAATACAATTTTGAACATTGTTTACTTTATCATTAATGGTTTCTCCAACTACTTCGAGCTTGACGCTCCTTGTGAAGGCGACCCAATCTGCTTTTTTTACGTTAAATTTGGGTGCTGAAGGCGTTCTCGTGGTTTCATATGAATATTTAATACAAATAGGAAGGTGATCGCCTCCCAACGAGTAGTCAATGGTGTGCCACAGGCACTTGGCTGCTAGTGTTGAAGAGACCAGTGATAGGTCAATAAAGCTCAAATTACCGGTATTATCGTCCACTCGCGTCGGACTACCATCGTTTAGAAGGACCAGATCAGAGTCATTGATCAACTTAATTACTTGCTCACCTCTACCATTCACCCGCAGGGAACCCCATGAAGTATGATGAGCGTTGAAATCACCTAAAATTAATTTGTTATTTGGCAGACTGTCCTGAAGAGCAAAAAGCTCATCATAGATTACCATTTTATCAGGTGGACAATAAGCTGAGCATATAGTCAGATACATGTTATTGAATTTTACTTTGCATGCGACGTGTTCCAAAGTAGAATTAACCGTCACTTCAGTGAAAGGGAGGTTCTGGTGGATGTACATGGCGACCCCGCCTCCACCCCTTCCCTCTCGGTCTTTTCTACACAAATGGTAGTTTCTCAGCGATACGACCTCGTCAGAGACTTGGTCGTTTAAATGGCTTTCTTGGAGAAGAATATCGGGAGCATAGGACGAGGCTAATAATCTAAGGGAGTTTAATTTTGATCTAAGACTTCGACAGTTCCATTGTATAATGGTATACGCGTGGATTACGTTTTATGGGGTTTGGAAGTGCCTTGTCCGCCGGTTTTTTTTTCTTTTTTTGGGGAGGGAGGCGCCTCCTCCTCTCCCTCGCTTCCCGAGGGCCTCTCGGGAATTATTGGAGACAGTAGCCTCCATGGCCTGCTCTCCTCTGCTAGGGAGACGCCCGGCGGAAGATGATCTGCCCTTACGAGCAGACCAACAACCAGGCGAAGTCCTAGTAGGGGTCGCCTGGACTAGAAGGTGTGACCCAGATTGTGATTTGGTATCATCCTCCTTATGATGCTTTTTTTGCTGGGTTGATTCAGCAATTTCCTTTATTGTTTTATTCAGTCCTTTAATCTGATTCATCAAGTCCTTAACCGTTTCCTTTAATTCTGAAATTTCCTGGTCCTTAGCTGCGAGCTGCTGACTAACACTGCTTGCACTGGAAACATTGTTAGTTACTGCTGAGGCGTAAGAAGTATTGGGTTTGCTTGCCAAACCTTCAACTTTCTTCTTGGCCTCACGGTAGCTAACATCGTGCTCTCTCATGTATGCCAATGTCTCAGTCTCCGTCTTCAGGCTGCTGCATTCAGCAGAGCCTGACTGATGGGGACCTCCACAGTTAGCACACTTGAGTGTCTTTTCCGTGCATGTAGTGGTAATATGGGCTCCAGCACATTTACCGCAAATGAATTTGTCAGTATCTTTATCAATGCATCTTAATGAGGTGTGT
>NW_028234417.1:19353629-19358629 GCF_977035675.1 Penaeus japonicus
TTCCCCCCCCCCTCTTTCTCTTGCTACCCCATGCGTCTCTCACCCCGCCCACTCCCACTCCCCCCCCCCCCCCCCCCACACTCTTTCTCTTGCTACCCCTGGCGCCTCTCTCCCCGCCCGCGCCCTCCCCCTCTCCCCCCCCCCTTCTTTCTCTTGCTATCCCATGCGTCTCTCACCCCGCCCACTCCCACTCCCTCTCCCCCCCCCCTCTTTCTCTTGCTACCCCATGCGTCTCTCACCCCGCCAAATCTATCTCCCTTTCCCTCTCCCTCTCCTCTCTCTTTCTCTCGCTATCCCCTTTGTCCCTCACCCTCTCCCTCTCCCTTTCCTTCACCCTCTCCCTCATCCTCTCCCTTTCCCTTTCCCTCTCCCTCACCATCTCCCTTTCCCTCTCACCTCCCCCTCTCTCTCCCTCCCTCCCTCTCCCTCTCCCTTTCCCTCACCCTCTCCCTATCCCTTTCCCTTTCCCTTCCCCTCTCCCTCTCCCTCTCCCTTTCCTCCCTCTTGCTCTCGCTACCCCCTGCGTCTCTCACACCGCCCTCTCCCTTTCCATCTCCCTCTCTCTCTCTCTCTCTCTCTCTCTCTCTCTCTCTTTCCCTCTCCCTCTGTGTGTGTGTGTGCGCGCGCGTGTGTGTGCGTGTGTACGTGTGTGTGCGTGTATGTGTGTGTGTGTGTGTGTGTGTGTGTGTGTGTTTGTTACACAATAAATACTTTTTGGTTATGTGTTAAAAAATCACTATGTATCTTGATTCTAATGGTGTCGGTAGAAAATCGGGTTGATCGCGCTGCCGTGCAGATGGCGCGCGAGAACAGGCGGGAAAGCGCCGGTCCCCGCCACGTGGCCAGAGCACTTTGTCGTACTAGAGCAAAGCTTACTATCAAGGTCTTAATTGTATATGGAAGGAATATGAAATAATAATAAATAATATCAAATACGATGTCTCTACATGTGTGTGTACCTCACGTGATGTGACCCTCCCAACGTGTCCAGAACCAACCCTGAGTGCCTACTTGGAGTCGCTTGGTAGGCACGGTTCGAGGCCCTAATCCCCGTTGGTCGATCAAGTAAGTCAAATCGCATTTCATCCAATGAGGAGAGGTCATCCCTGCCCTCGAAGTGACCCAGCATTCTCTCCTCAGAATAGGTCCCATTTTAGATTCAGACAGAATCAGTTTAGCCTTCGAGTCGAGAGGTCCTCCTCTCCCTTCGACTCCTCCTCAAGGATTCCAGGTAGATAGTGGTTTAGTGCCTTAATGACTTAATTTAAATACTTTGCATTGGCAGTGTTTCCTTAGTGTTATCGATGTAACTATAGCTCAGATCTTAGCTTCTCCTTGCGTGTATATTACCGTGCCCTTTTGTTGTAGATAATGCTATATATCTTGAGTTATAATGTATTGTTTTTATTATTTAGTTACCGTGTTTCACATCACCCTTTATTTATTATGTGTGGGTGATTAGACGATCTCTATGCCATCACACTTACCATATATATATATATATATATATAATATATATATATATATATATATATATATATATATATAATATATATATTTATATGTATATATATGAATATGTATATATATATATATATATAATATATATATATATGAATATGTATATATATATATATATATATATATATATATTTCCTATACAGACGAGGCAGATCTACTTCTTCCCACCCCACGCTGTCCCACACGCACCCTGGTTTGTAAAAACATGTTTTGGAAGAACTTACTGGGGTAGAAATGCTGATAAGTTTGCCGTCTGTGACTGCCGTTTTATATATATATATATATATATATATATATAATATATATATATATATATATATATATATTAATATATATATATATATATATATATATATATATATATATATATATATATATATATATATTTATATATATATATATATATATATATATATATATATATATATATATATATATATGTATACATATAAATGCATATGTATATATATATATATATATATATATATATATATATATATATATATATATATATATATATATATATATATATATATATATATATATATATATATATATATATATATATATATATATATATATATATACACCACAGCTTACTCTCTTAGTAACGCACACTACAGGGGTCACTGTTTATGTGTTTATGTATGTGTAATTCTATTCTCGCTTTTCATCAAACATGCATTACATATTACAAGTCTTTAACTGATATGAGACTGATCAAATAAAACCGTGATGTCTCTTATACAATGCAATAAACCATAATTAGTTAAAACATTGCCTTCACTGTCGTCTATTTACTCCTTATTGTTTTCAGCTCCTCATTGTAACATTTTCCTCTTGGATATAGAAAAAAAAATGATTTTTTTTTGTATGTTTCTTCACATTTCTCTCTATCTATCTAGTCATCTGTCTTTCTATCCCTTTATATAACTCCTGACCGATCTATATCCATCTACGTACCTTCCTACTATCTGTCTGTCTCTTCTTCTTATCATCTACCTATCTATCGTCATATATACCTATATATTTGAATCTCTATTCATTAAATTTCAATCTACTATTTTACAAGAATAACAAAAGAAACTTCAAAGCAAGAACAACAGCAAATAAATCAATGCAGTGAATCTCTCACCCACACCCGCCAACATCCGCCCATCGATAACCTAAGGCCTGCCTCCGCTATTACGCCCTATTTTTATAATTTTCCCCTCTTTGGTTATTGCAAAGCAACTCGGCGAACGAATCATCCAGAAATGATAATGTTAATCCAATGTTTTTTTTTTCTTCTTCTTCTTCAATGCTGTTTCTTGCAAAAGAAAAGAAAACTAAAAGAAAGTCCCTCCAATTTTCATTCAGCGGTGCCATGCTGTTTGCGGGAACGAACGAAAAATCTAATGAAAGATATATTTCTCATCAAAGTAAATCATCCACTCCTACCAGCGTTGATCCTATTGCCTAAATAAGTTGCAGTGCATAAACTTTGAAAAAAAAATAATAAAAAAAAAATAATAAGATAAAATAACATATTTACTTATATTACTTATATTACTTCTGGTCTTTCTCAATAATGATGGTTAGAATATATATGATGATAAGAATAACAATTATATAATAATGATAATGATAATGATAACGATGATGATGATAATGATAATGTTTGTAGTTAAACGATAATAGTTATACAAATGATGATAATATCAACAACAATACTGATAGTACCAAAGAGATAATAACAACAATAATGAAAGCAACTCTAACAATAGCGATGATAAGACAATCATAAAGATAATAGCATTAATAATAATTATGATAATCTATATGCTATGAATTTAAGAATATAGAGACTTCGAATCAACATCTGTATGAATGAAAAAAAAAGAAAAAGAAAAAAGAGTACAATGACATTATACCTACAAACACACACACACACACACACGCACGCACGTACACACACACACACATACACAGATACACACACACACACACATACAAGAAAGACACACACACACATATACATATATATATATATATATATATATATATATATATATATATATATATATATATATATATATATATGTATGTATGTATGTATCTTTATATATATTTATATATATATATATAAACACATATATATATATGTGTGTATACATATATATATACATATGAATACATATGTATACCCGCTTTCATCCTGTCCTACACACACACACACACGCACACACACTCACACACAAACACACACACACTCATACACACACAAACACACACACACTCACACACACACAAACACATACATGCACACACACACACATACGCACACACACATAGGCCCGTAGTAAAGAACATGTGGGGTGGGGCGTCGGGAAAATGTGACGGGTGTCGGGTGTAGGACGTTGGATAAAATGTGACGGATAAATAAAATAAAATAGGTTAAATAAAATAAAATAGCAATAGACATTTTCTATTTTATTTTATTTATCCTATTTTATTTTATTTAACCTATTTTATTTTATTTATCCGTCACATTTTATCCACATTTTATCCAACGTCCTACACCCGACACCCGTCACATTTTCCCGACGCCCCATCCCACAGGTTCTTTACTACGGGCCACACACACACACACACATGCGCGCGCGCACACACACACACACGCATAAGCACGTACATGCACACACACACACACATACACACAAACACGTACATGCACATGCACACATACACACACACACAAACACACACACGCATAAGCACCCACAGACACACATAAACACACACAGACACACATGTATGTATATGTATATTTTTTTTTTTTTTTTTTTTCATCAACCTGTATCATTTCACTGCAGGACGTATTCCTCTCAAGAGGGTTATGGCCGGGTACCCCACCTTCTGGCCCTCATTGTATCTTGTTGGGGGGTTTACATAACACCTATTGTGTATGCACCATTAGGCGATCGAGGTAAAGTTCCTTGCCCAAGGTAACAACTCACCAGCCGGGATTCGAATGCTCGATCCTCGTCATTTCACAGTCCGATGCTCTGACCAGCTCCTGAATCTACTGCTGTATTGAAGGATCCATTTCGTCCTCATGAAACAATTTTCTTTGAATGCTCTCCAAAAACCCTATGTCTGAAGACTGGCGGCTGCGCTAGCAATTCCCGAAGTCAATGATTGTCACTACGGGATCCTTTTGGCTTGTGTCCACGCACACATTGTCGGTCTTCAGGTCACAGTGCGCATATCCTTCAGCATGCATAACCGAAATACTTTCTGTCAGCTGCTTTAAAATAAAAAATTTCTGCCTTTGGGTCAGACAGCCTGTTTCCAAGTGGCAAGCCACAGTTGGTCCGCCATATTTAGTGACTAGGGATTATTGCTCAGGACAGATTCCTACAAGTTGCTGAACACACGGAATATCCTGAAGCAACATCATAGCTTTCGCTTCTATAAGCAGACCGGGTAAGTCTAAA
>NW_028234417.1:19368629-19373629 GCF_977035675.1 Penaeus japonicus
TGGGTATTGCCACATGAGCAAGTGTGTATGACATCCGTAGTGCAAGTGCCTTTTACTGTAGTTATGCTCTCTTAATCACTTAACACTTACTGCAGTCCTTGATGGATGGCCAACAGACCAGTACTATAGTGATGCATTGTTGTGTGATTGCTGTGGTAATCGCATGGCATAGCTCAACAAACCTCCATCATTAGTTGAAAATACATTGGAAAGGAAATTTACAAGCTTTATGTTGCCTAAATGGATATGGTGGAGGTTTGTTGGCATTTTCTGGCATTTACATATTTACGGATCTGTATGTGTATGTGTATGTGTATGTGTATGTGTATGTGTATGTGTGTGAGTCAGTCAGTCAGTGTGAGAGTGTAAGTGAGAGAGAGAGACTTAATCCTACCCAACTCAAACTTATTCAAAGCAAATCATCTTCCATATATTATTCAGTATATAAACTGATAAACCAGATTAGGTATTTACCCATTGGCAGCGGATGGCATGATTTGCTGCAAAGGCAGAGTCGGTCATAGACGCGAATAGCACCGTGCCAGACATGTAAACCAGCCATCCTAATGCACGAACATTTATTTAATACTGCGACCAATTGGTTAAGCCAGTTTAATTTTGAATTGATCATATATTTTAGATATTTTAAATTGGTAGTATGTATGTTTGAAAATTTGTTTTATTTATTTTTCTATACATACAGGTGTGGGGAAATCATCACTGGTCCATCTCATATGTCATGGACAGGCTTTAAGTAATTCCTCATGGACAATTGGATGTAGTGTAGAAGTCCGTGTACACGAATACCGCGAAGGAACTCCAAGTCAGAGACCTTATTTTGTTGAGTTGTGGGATGTGGGTGGCAGCAATTCTCACAAGAATGCAAGACACGTATTTTACAACCCTGTGCACGGTTAGTATCCTTGTCTTTTTCTGTTTGGGATGCTATTGTTATATGAGTTTTTTTATCGCAAG
Organism: Penaeus japonicus; assembly: GCF_977035675.1. NCBI lineage: Eukaryota > Metazoa > Arthropoda > Malacostraca > Decapoda > Penaeidae > Penaeus > Penaeus japonicus. Next base: position 19,369,605 of record NW_028234417.1, read on the forward strand.
ATAGGAATGCGTTTTTATATAAACAGATTTGCTTTCAGATTTTTCCTCCTCTATCTTTCTTCAGATAGAATAAAAATGTTGTCTGTATGATCTCTTGTATACAATGCACATACCGATGTAACAAAATAGGAAATATAAAGGATGAAAAAGAAAGAAAGAAAAACGCATTAAAATATCTATACAGCAGATGTCAAATGGCTGTGTTTAATGTATAATTAATCATAGTAGCTATCAGTGGATATGAATTTCCATATTGTTGGTATATTTGTTAAAATGACTAAAATAAAATTAATTTTTATCATACACAGTAAAAGGACATTTTAGGGCCATAGTGCAATTTTTTTTCCAGAAGCACATTGCATGAATAGAAAAGTAAATATCTGTGATGACTGCAGTAAACAATAAAAAAATTAATAATTACTGTCACTTGAGACTCGGTTATTTTATATATTTTTTTCTTGACAGGCAATAAAATAACTATGAACCTCTACCTGGAATAAACCCTCAACTCCTTTTTCTTTGACACATGATGTAAACTGAATACTTAGTGCCTCTCCTCTTTCAGGCATCATCCTGGTCCACGACTTGACCAACCGCAAGTCACAGCTGAACCTCCGCCGCTGGCTGTCGGAGGTCCTTATCAAGGAGGGTGGAGGAACCAAGGCACGAACACCTCTGGTTGAGGAGTTTGACGCAGAACAGTTCGGGGGGTTTGCTCAGGTATATGGTGTGAAAAAGGTAGCTATTCTATGCTCATTTTTTTCCCGGTTTTCTCTCTCTTATCTCGCCCTCCTGGGAGCCTGGGTTATATGTATGTCTACGAGGGGTAAGCTTGAATTTTGTAGGTGGCGGTTGTTGTTTTGCTTATCATTAATGTGTTTCACTGGTATTGAATGTTTAGAATTTTTGGATTTGTTGTATACTAATTTAATCTTGTCTCTATTACATATACACATATACACGCACACGCACACGCACACGCACACGCACACGCACACGCACACGCACACGCACACGCACACGCACACGCACACGCACACGCACACGCACACACACACCACACACACACACACACACACACACACACACACACACACACACACACACACACACACACACACACACACACACACACACACACACACACACACACACACACAACACACCACACACACACCCACACACACACACACACACACACACACACACACACACACACACACACACACACACACACACACACACACACACACACACACACACACACACACACACACACATACACACATACACACATACAACATACGCACTCACACACACACACACACACACACACACACACACACACACACACACACACACACACACACACACACACACACACACACACACACACACACACACACACACACACACACACACACACACACACACACACACACATACATGATGATACTCTGTAGATTTTTTAAAAAGTAGAATAGTAGTAGTAGGATGTTTGTCAATTGTTGTTTCTGATGATTGATGTATATTGTTATAGATTATGATTACCTTTCTTTATCACTATTTCTCAAATAAGAATTATTTTTGATACAGTTACTACACCTGCTTTTCGTATTTCTTGTTATTATTGTTACTGTTATTATTATTGTTATAATTATTATTATCATTATTATAAGTATTGTTTTTTTTTCGTCTTCTTCTTCTTATTATTATTATTTTTGTTATCAATATTAGTGTTATTATTATTATCACTATAATTTTTATTAGTGTTATTATTATTATTGTTATTATTATTATTATTATTATTATTATTATTATTATTATTATTATTATTATTATTATTATTATTATTATTATTATTATTATTATTATTATTAGTTATAATGATAATGATGATATTGATGATTCTTATCATTGTTATTCTTATTATTGTTATTACTATTATTATTATTTACTGTTTTCTATTGATTTGCTTTGATTACAATTGCTAACCGGGTCATCCCAGTGATCTAAGGCAAGCAAAGGATTCCATGAGCTTTAAACAAACATAAATACAACCCCCCCCCCCCCAAAAAAAAAAAAAAAAAAAAAAAAAAAAAAAACATGTTGATAGAGTCTTTCGTAAAATATGGGCTGTACTTGTAAGGACGATTTTTTGGATTTCTTGGAGAGACTGTTTACCAGGTATTTTGTCTAGGTGCTTTTTGGTACCCTTCTTTATCATTCCTAGTGCTCCAACAATAACAGGAACAGTACATGCTTTCATGTTCCACATCTTTCCAATTTCTATTTCTAAATCTTTATATTTACTGAGCTTTTCAAATTCTTTTACTGAAATGTTTTTATCTGAGGGTACGCTCATATCAATTAATAGACATGTTTTCAAAGAGTGGTCCTTCACAATGATGTCCGGTCTGTTTGCCTGTATTGTTCTGTCCGTGTGTACAGAAAAATCCCACAAGATGGTAACATTCTCTCCATTGGTTACTGTTTTCGGTTCGTGTTGAAACCAATTGCTAGTAGTCTCTATTCCATAGTGGTTACAAATACCCCAGTGAAGGTATTGACCCACTCTATCGTGTCTCCGAACATACTCACTTGGGGCTAATATAGAACAACCAGATATAAGATGGTCAACCATTTCAGTACTCTTGTCACAAAACCTGCACTTAGCATCTGCACCATTTTTCAAGATATTTGCCTGATAATTACGGGTAAATAAACTCTGATCTTGTGCTGCAATGATGAAGCCTTCTGTCTCTGCCTTCAGACCTGAACCACGTAGCCACTGATGGGTTGCTGTTTGATCAACATCAGCTTGTTTGCTTCGGGTTAGGTACTGTCCATGCAGAGGTTTCTGGCTCCATCTCTCTGCAAGCATTTCTTGACCTTTCTTTTTAGCACTAATCTTAGCTTTGTTTGCAACTTTAGTCGCATCTAATTGCTGTTCCTCAACTATAGGGTCAACTTCAAATTCCCTTTCAAATTTTTCCCCTTATTTTAAGATGGAATGGAGTTTTTTAGTACTTTCGTGTTGCAGTACCAGCTGCAACATCCAGTCGTTTGTCTTATAGGTTAGTTCTAACTGGATAAGTCCACGACCACCTTCCTTTCTAGGTAAGCACAAACGATCAACATCTGACTTTGGGTGGAGCATTTTATTTGCAGTAAGAAGCTTTCTAGTTTTCCTATCCATTCTTTGAAGGTCGGGAAGGTTCCAGTTGATGATGTTATAACTGTACTGAACTACTGGAACAGCTAAAGTGTTTACTGCCTCAACTCTATTTTTTGAATTCAGTTCTGTTTTCAGAACTAGCCTGACGCGTCGATAATACTCCTTCCTTAATTTCTCTTTCATCTTTGTATGGTCTATTCCGTCTCCTTCACAGACACCCAGGTACTTGTAACTATCCTTTGGGTTAAGTTCTTTGATGATTGTGTCTATATCAAATTGAATAGGGGTAGATTCTCTAAGTTTGCCTCTGACAAAGGAAGCTTTGGCACATTTGTCAAGACCAAAGTCCATGCATATAGCATTACTGAATTCTTTAACAGTTGTCAGAAGCCCTTCAAGTTGTTGATCATTCATGGCGAAAAGTTTCAGGTCATCCATGTAAAACAGATGATTCAAAACTTTCTGGAAGATGTAACCAGCACCAGTGTTGTTGAGTTCATTGGATAGTGGAATCAAAGAAATGCAGAAAAGGAGAGGAGAAAGTGAGTCTCCTTGGAAAATTCCACGCTTGATCTTAATAGCGTTAGATTCACCAACCCCTTCATTATGGGACAGAAACAATTTGGTGTGCCACTTTGACATACTGTTTTGGAGAAAGTTTGAAATAACAGGGGAGATTTTGTAAAGCTCCAAACTGCGCAGAATCCAGTCGTGTGGGACACTATCAAAAGCCTTCCGGTAAGCGATCCATGCTGTACTAAGATTTTTGTGGTGAGTTTTACAGTTTTCTAAAATCATGCAATTAATCAGAAGTTGGTCTTTACAACCATAAGAATTAAGTTTATAT
>NW_028234417.1:19378629-19396129 GCF_977035675.1 Penaeus japonicus
ATTATTATTGCTATCATTATGATTATTACCATTGTTATTATTATTATCATTATTGTTATTATCATTATTGTTGTTATTGTTGTTGTTGTTGTTATTGTTTTTATTATTATTATTATTATCATTATTATTATTAATATATTATTATCATTATTATTATTATTGTTATTATTATTATTATTATTATTATTATTATTATTATTATTATTATTATTATTATTATTATTATTATTATTATTATTATTATTATTATTATTATTATTATTATTATTTATTTATTTATTTTTTTTTTTTTTACTATCATCATCATCATCATCATTATTATTGTTATTGCTATTACTACTATTATTATTTTTATTATCATCATTGTTATTATTATTGATATTATTATTATTATCATTATCATTATCATTATTGTTATTATTATTATTATTATTATTATTATTATTATTATTATTATTGTTTTTGTTATTATATATTATTTTCTTTCCTTTTTTCTTTTTGATTTTTTTTTTTAATAAGGCACTATTGCATTTTGTCCTTCAGTTTTATTTTACGACTAACCTTATACTTTTGAAGATAAGAACAATCATTATTCTAATTGAAAGGATCAGCTTTGGTAAAGACTTTTGGATAGGATTAATCAAGACACACAAAATCTTCCTTAGTAATTATATCATGCAAAATATGGAAGAGTATAAAGGCTGATTATTTTTTGAGTCTAATTTATGATGCTTCTATGTGCGGCCAGGGTGCGTAGGTGAATGAGAATGCAATAGTGATTTGATTAGAGCAATGGATGCTTTTTATTTTTTTATTCTTTTAGTTTGTAAAGTCTGTTTTTATTGTCAAAGTGCATTTTTATGCTTGTTAATCTAGTCTAGAAAGACACAAAGAGAAGTAGTTTTTCATAGAATATATTATCTTTTGGAAAATTATTTAATTGTGCTGTTGATATAATTTCTGCAAAAAATGTTTATTTATTATTATTTTTAAATACCTCTGGTTGTATAGAAAGAAGACTTATATCCCATCAAATGATTCATTATATGGAATTATTATTTTCTGGTCTTTTATGGAACATTACCCACATTAAAATATCTTGTATACTTTTTTGTAGAATATGAGATAATGACACTGTTAACTTTTATTTATGTTAAACAGTGCTCTTGTTTCAGATATTTAAGTACAGATATGATTTTAAAGAAATATATTTTTTGTTTATTTATAAAATGTTATTTCTCTACTTTTTTCAACAAGTAGTTTGTTTTTTTTCTTACTAAGCCTAATACTTACCTGAAATTGGTTTTGGACAGTTTTGCTTACTTGCATCTAAATAATACCTTTGCAAGTGTAAAAGGCTACCCTTTTTTTTTTTCCTTAACATTTTATGGATTGATCAACAAAAACAATTACAATTAACCTGATCAACAATATAAGGATAAATCATTATTTTAATATTTTTTGCTGTATTGATACTCAGACTGTCATTTTTTTCAGATGCCCGTCTTTGTTGTAGGGACAAAGCAGGACCAGATAGCTGAGGTGAGGACGTCAGTAAGAGTCCGCAGCTCTTCCATAGCCGATGAGTGTGCAGCTGATGAAATAAGTGTGGTATGTGAGGAAATTGTCAAATTAAGATGTTTGTCTTAATAAGGTTTTGAAAATAAAGTTATCAAGGAGAATTAATAATTTCATGTTGTAAGGTGTTTAATTATTATGTTGATAGTTTTATCTTATTTTGGAGTTGTATTTATTTAAAAGTTGCAAATGTTAGAATGTTAGTTACTAACCTTACAATATTAAACTCTTCATTTTCTTTCATACTTTTTTCCAGTATTTGTCATAATGAACTCTGATCATACACAATAGGTTTTCTCTCTCTCTCTACTTTGTAATTTTTTCCAGATATGCATCAGAGGGACAGTTGTATATATACATGATTTTTTTTTTTTTTTTCTAAATAAAGACCACATACAAATAAATATAAAGAGAAACAAAGAAAGTGATAGTAAAACCATCCAAAGCAGAAAGAAAGAAAAAAAAAGATGTAATCAGGATTGATTATCCAAATGAGTGTCTATAGGAAAATGGAAAAGATATGGAATTCTTAGACATTTATAAATGAATTTGATCTCAAAGAGAAAGTACAAATGAAAGTTAGTTGCCAAACATCACAAGGCAGGATTTATGATTGATGTCTTAGTATCATAATTACTATATCAGTATTATAAATTTAACAGTACCATAATCAAGATTCAAACCATAGTATTGAAAAGTCACTGACACATCTTTATACCCTGTGAAACCACTTACTTTTCCCTATATTTCTCACAAGGAACAGCAAACAAAGGACTCATTTTATATTTATTTCCATCAACCTTTACATCATTTCAGAATTGTCATGACCAGCGCTCGCTAGCCCCAGGCTCCAGCAACGCTGTCAAGCTCTCTCGCTTCTTTGACAAAGTGATCGAAAGGCAACAGACAACCACGTCGAGGGCAGAGCCGGGTGGAATTTCCTTTCTTGAGCGGGAAAATTCCATGTATAGGAGAAACAAAAGTGTGTCTTCTTTTATTGTCAGTAACTGAGAGTCTTTTTTTTGTATTGGGGTAAAGGAAATTATATGTGCTGATATTTTATTAAAAATTATATTTTCATGTTCATTGTTATTATTAACCATTAACCATATTTTATATGATAGATATTAGCAAATGTAATGATGCCTGAATAACTTGTGCATATTGTGTTGCTTCCACCCCACCAAAAAGGAAACCAGTTACAAATATCTAAAATGCTCATACAATATCAAATGATTACCACAATCAAAGGTATCTGAAGCTCTAGACTACTGAGTCAAAAATGAATGATTGATAATCATGAATACATAATGAGAATTTTGAAAATTGGAAATATGAATATTTGTAATAGTTTTTTATTAATGAAATTTTGTTTCACTTGTGGATTTGAGTGAATGAAGTAGATAATCTGCTTAACCTTGGGTTATAATCTTGGGTGTCATGACATACATGATGCAGGAGCTCTGGCCTGATGACAGGCATCATGATGTACATAACGTTTGGGGATTTTTGATCACTGTTATTTTATTGTGCCATGAATAATGAATGACTGATGATGACAATTGCAGTCATAATTACTTTATTGCCGTAATGATAAGCAAAATGGGTTTCACTTAACATCCAAAACCTAGATGGTACCACTTTCTTCTAGCACCAGTAAGAGAGAGAGCCTTGAATGGCACCCATCCACAGTCTCTAACAAGCACTATGTTTATAGAGCGATGGCACATAGCAAGTTGCCAACCTCTTGTTCTAATGTACCACAGATGAAGGATATGCAGGTAGAACAAGAAGGTGACTCAAACCATGCCCAGTGTCTAAAATATGTCCTTGTGCCAGGAGGGATGTCTTTTACTGTGGCACTCTCAGTCATAAGCACAAGTTTCCTTCCTCTTCCCTACCTCTTCATGTTAACTTTATTGTGGATGGTTGTATGTTTCGTATTCGTTCATGACTGTACATAAATATGAAAAAATTAAGTTGCTTTTTATCCTCACATAAAACAGCAATACTTCATCACACCGAGTATAAAGAAAATAATGAGCTAATATGGACCCTAAACTACAATTTTAGTCAACTGCAGCATTGATAGAACCTGTGATATGACAGATATAAGTAAAACATACAAAAAATTAAAACACAAAAATGGTTCTAGCTCTCCAATGGCTGACATAAAAAGTGGGAAAAGTCAAGGTATGTTGCGTGAATCTGCCACACTCTGGAATGGAACCCATCCTGGAGATTGGGCAAGCAGATCTATCCCCCTCTCTGCAATGCGTCCAACTTAGTTTTATCCCTTTAATTACAACAAAAGAGGTCAATTTGGTAGAATACAACGTCTTATTTTGAGATTATACTTTCAGGCCCTCATCCCCTCAGCCATAATGAGATTGTGTGTAGTATCTGCAGCATACATACCTGTCTGCTATTTGGCTTTGCCTGGGGAATAGCAACTTTTGCAGTGCTACATCTTGGTCATTTTTTAGCATTTTTACCTTTTTTTTCATCTTATTCTATTTTTCTTATTTTCCTTTTTACCAAAAAAGGTAAGATCTTGACATTCAAAAGTTAATATTTAGACATCTGTATCAGTGTTATTATTATATGTATGTTTTTTGTTATTATGATTATCATTATCATTATTGTTGCCATTATTATTATTAAATATTAACATTATTTTTAATATCATCATTATTATCATTAATTATCATCATTATTATCAGTATTAATATTTTTTCATTATTTTCATTATTTTTATTCTATTATTATTATTATTATTCATAATGTTATCATATTAGGCTGTTTCCTTGGTTTTCCTATAGATATAGTAGATGGGCTATATATAGGAGATAGGCAGATTCTAGGAGGGTAAAAATCTGAATTTCATTGATGTAGATATATATAGATATATAAATATATATATATATATATATATATATATATATATGTATACATATATATATATATATATATATATATATATATATATATATATCTATATATATATATATATCTATATATATATATATGAATGTATATTTATATATATATACTTGGTTACTTGGTGCAAGTTTTAGCATGAGACATGCCAGTGCCTTATACCATTTGTTAACCCAAATCCTTCAGGTTGGTGATCCCTGGCGCTCGATGCATTTCCGGGAGGCTACCGTGTAGGCCTAAACTCATTCCAGGGTCTTATCTTATCTTATGACGCCCAGCATCTGAGGAAGAAAAGGTGTCATCACCTTACATGACGACCGGAGTTTGGGCCAAGAAGGTGCTGTCTTCACTGCATGCCATCCGGAGGATTTGGGTTAATTGCATGAAACTGAACTTAAGATTTGGAATTTGATTCAGCCTTCGTCCTTTTGTTGCCACTTGTTGATGGTTTATCTGGTATTAAATTTAGCCAGTCATTTAATTTTATTTTAAATACTTCCACAGTACTCTAGGATAGATTTCTAATATCCTTCAGCACAGTATTACATTTATTAGGAAACTTTGGTTCTGCATTGTTCTTAACAGTGAAGTTTAACCCATTGGTCGTGGTTTTAATAAAATATGTATGCAGTAGGATGACGGTGCCATCCGCATCTATGACCGACTCTGCATTGGCAGCAAATCATGCCATCCACTGCTAATGGGTAAAGCATTTATCCCGGTACAGTAAAATGTTCTTCCCTGTCTGAGGGAATGTCTAGCAAAGTATCTTTCTATCCATATTTGTAATGACAATAGTTTCAATTTTTTTAGTCTCTCTCCCAGTAGCTAAGACCTGTCATGTTGCCTTTTTCTCTTGTAAAAACTCTGAACCTGTTCCAGTATATCTTTTGTAGGACTTGGATACTTAGCACTGATATTCCAATCTTTGAATCACTAGTATTATCCTTAGTGGAAGAAAATGTTCTGGATCTCTTGTGTCACCCATTAACTCATTTTGTTTCCTTTGATGACGGTCTGCTCTATATGGTGACTGAAGTTCATGTCATTGCTCATATAAAGTCCTAGATTTTTTTTTTCTCTTTAATCTCTATTCCCTCAACCAAATACGCTCTTGGTCACAAATTTCTAGTTGGACTCTACCATATAATTTCAGATTTACCAGCATTGAATTTCATATTGTTTTCCTTTGCCTAATTACAGATGGTATGTAGATCCTCATTTAGTTTGTTTTCCATATCTAATAGATTTATTAATGTATCGTCTGGAAATGATACATATATATGTATATATATATATATATATATATATATATATATATATATATATATATATATATATATATGTTTATTTATATATATGTATATAAATATATATGTATATATATATATATATATATATATATATATATATATATATATGTATATATATGTGATGGGTATAGATTACTCTAATATCCACACATAGAGAAATATAAGGTTGGTGTCAAACACAGCAGCTGATACAATAACAATATATTATAACTTCAATAATATGACACGATATAATATATATATAGATATAACAAGAAATGACTCTGGAAATAAAGATCGGGATTAGCACTAGTTCACAATCGTAGATGCAGAAGTGCGAATAGTTGGTGTTGGTGATTAAGGTCAAGGACCTCGAGTGACTTCGCTATCGTCAGTATATCTCAGGACGGCTCGCTAGGCGGGGCGATGAGCCGTCTACAGGAAAGTGGGCGTAGCTATTCCAAGTGTCAGCCTAGGTCGCGATTTCCTGATTGGCTGACTTCGGGTCGTCATAATTCATAGGTCCGCCCTCGGGTCAGCCTTTGAGGGTGATATTCCTATGATGGAGAGATGACCAGAATATCCAGAAGGGCTAAAGTTGCAGGTGCTGTCTTTAACGAATCTTTGCCCGATCCTGGGGGATATACGAAATCCGATAATTGTGAAGGTCACATCTGTGTATTGTAATTTGATCATGTATCTCAGGTCAGACATATGCTCTGTTAACCGTTAAACATAAATACTTTTATATCGCTCTACCATGCTACCCCAAATCGTCCCGATTTGGTAAGAAATAAAGTAGGAAGCTTTATACTTAACTGAGGATAAGAATTCCTTGATCAGGGGAACTCTATAAGAGTAGTATACGAAGAGACAGCAACATCCGGCAGATTCTTGATTAATGCACAATACTACACGGAATTGCAGCATGACAGGCCTTGAGATCAGCTCCGGAATTACAGGTTTAACACACCTGGGAGGTGTGCTTTTCTGCATCCGTCAATATCATAACTTGAAAAAAGTATAAGTACCTGGCGCCTTACATGGCTTTAGAGAGGTAAGTGGGGACGTAGGGTAGAAGGCATAGTTCGGTATATGAAAAGGAAAATAATTCGTGCAACAAGAAAAAAAATGTGAGTTAGTAATATATCGAATATTGTATCAAAATGTGTTTTTTTTGTTTTTTTTTGTTTTTATTATTATTATTATTATTTATATTTTTTTTTGGATTTGATTTTTTTTTTTCTTATAATATTATATAGCATGAGGGTAACTGGTATATGCAACAGAATCATGGGTATGTTTTACTTGCTTGTTTTTCAATGCAACTCGCCTGTAGGTGATGCAATAGCACGCTCCCAGGGTTACTAGCAACATACACATTCCGGCGACGGTAACGTATACGGGATAAACGTAGGTTGCGTGGAACGGGCTGAGCGGGGTAAATGCATCAAGCTGTTGCAAAGTAGGCATCTGTTGAAAGGTTATACTAGGAAGAGAAATGTTATAGGATGGCAATGATACCGACATGGGCTGCAGGTAGGAGGTATTATTGCAATCTTCCTTGTGTAGGTATGGGTTGCTGGAATAAATAAGGATAAGGAAGTCAGTTCACATGAGGCTGGAAGAACAAAAGTACCTTGGAGAACAACATCAGGGTTATGCTTGTTACACATAACTGTAGTTGTAGTAGCAGAGAGACCTGAAATTGTGAGGTAAGATTTTAGAGTAGAGTAGAACTGAATTCGTTGCCTTAGAGGAAAAAGAGAGGCTTAATATTAGTAGAGGAGATATTGTGAAGAATAGGGCGTAAGTCATGTGGAGTAATGAGACTGGGAAGCACTTCGCCTGCTGTTGCTGAAATCAACGTGTTGGTTATTGAGTTAAATAGCCAGGCCGGAGAAATCAGCAATCGGCTGAAGCGAAACTTTGAATTCCACATTGTTTGTTACTGGTAAGACTAGCCCATGGTCCTCAACGAAGGCTCCTGGCACTGCTCGAAGCCTAGGGGGTAGGGCATGGCGGTCGGCAGACGCCAAAGTGAAGAATGATAAGCCCAAGAGGAGTAAGGTCTGGAAGATAAAAATCAATTAGTGTTCGTCGGCCGGGGGAGAATAGTACTTGTGAGCAAGCTTTAGGACGTCGAAATGAGACCAAGATTGTTCACCTGACTGTATGCATTTAATGTAGGCCTTGTTGTTCTTTACACTAATTACTCTAAATGGACCTTCAAATCTAGGAGCAAGCTTTGACTTAATATTGAGTGGTTGATTTACTTTTCTAAATACTAATGCTCCAACTTCAATGTCCTTGTGGCGGGCCACTTTGTGTTGAAATGACAGTATTTTATCTCTGGAATTTGTCAAATGCTTCTTTGTGATCTGAAAGATGGACTTGTTTCTATTTAGAAGATACTCAGCATAGTTATCATTATATGAAGGAACTTGGCCTTCATCAAAGAGGTCATAGGGTAGTCTTTTATCCATTCCATATAAAAGAAAATGTGGGGTATCACCTAAGGAAGAATGGAATGTACTATTAATACAAGACTGGATTGTCAATAGTGATTCATCCCATGTGTCCGATGTCGCATCAACAAGCGATCTCATTAATGAGAGGATGGAGGAATTGAGCCTTTCTGTAATACCATTACTTTGTGGGCGGTAAGGGAGAATGTTAACACGAGTTACATTCATGATATCACATAGCTTATCCATGACTTTATTATGAAATTCAGTCCCGTTATCAGTTGAAAAATACATGGGGGCTGAATGTCTATGACAGAAGTCGTGAAAAGCATGTGCAACAACATTTGCTGTTTTGTTGGGCACGGGGACGAGTTCACAAAAACGAGTGAAGTTATCAATGAAGACTAAAATATAACGATTACCATTGCGAGAAGGTAGAAAACCTGACAATGTGTCGCAAGAGACTTTCTGGAAAGGAAAGTCTGGAATGTCATATTTCAATGCAGGGGCTGGGTCATTGGTATTTCCCTTGTAATATGGGCATTGCTTACAAGAGTGAACATGCTTAGCAACTTTGCTAATAAGGTGTGGGAAGAAGAAGCGTTGCTGAGCTAAGTGAATTGCTTTATACTTACCACAGTGTGCAGCTTCTTTCGACTCATGGAAAAGAGGAAGGATTCGACCTTCAAGAGATTCAGGAATAACTACAAGTTTACGAGATGCCTTAAGCTTTCTTGTCCTATATGTAGACTTGTAGCAAAGTAGACCGTTAGCATCGAGGTAAAGTTGACTTACTCGAACATGTCTGCTAGGGGGAGGTCTTTCATTCCTTTCTAAAGCTTGAATTAAGGGGCCGTACAGATTATCATTACGTTGCGCTATCCGAATCTCGTCCTCCGTGGGTGGGTCCATGGGAGGTACGGCTGGGGCAGCCAAGACCGGGGCGGTAACAGAATGAATGGAGTCGGAACGGCGATCATTAACATGTGCAGACCGGATCTCGTCCTTCGAAGAATCCTCAACGGTAGGCGCGGCAGTATTTACCAAGATCGGTGCAATGTCAGAGAATTTCACCTTGCGGGAGGCAAAGGTGGGCGAGGAGCTAGATTCAGGCAGGTTGTGAGCGTCAGAGAGGGGAGCGCGTGATAGCGCGTCGGCAACGACATTTTGTTTCCCGGGTAAATAAACAATGGTGACGTCAAACTCTGCAAGAATTTCAATTGCGCGGGCGCGTCGTCCATGAGGGTCCCTACCCTTAAATATGGACGTGAGGGGGGAATGATCAGTGTGCACTTCTATCTGATATCCCAAGATTAGCTCTCGAAAATGACGGAGGGCCCATGTGATACTGAGAAGTTCACGGTCCGTCGTGTGATAGCGTTTTTCCGCTGAATTGAGGGCGCGACTTGCAAAAGCAATGGGCTGCGTTTTTCCAGAATGGCCATGTTTCTGGTGGAGTACTGCTCCGAGCCCGAGGTTTGAGGCATCAGTGGTGAGGACAAAAGGCAAACTGAAATCGGGGAAGGCTAAGAGTGGAGCCTTAATTAGTCGCGATTTAAGAGTTGTAAATGCGGCTTTTTCCTCGTCTGTCCACTGCCAAGTAGTATCCTTTTTAAGGAGATGGTTAAGCGGTGTCGCGATGGACCCGTAACCTTGAATGAACGGCCTGTAAAAACCTGAAAGGCCTAAAAATGACTTCAATTCCTTCTGGTTCTTAGGTGTTGGAAAGTCGGCAATGGCTTTAACTTTTGAATCATTAGGTGCAATACCTTTAGATGACAAGGTATGGCCTAAGAATTCTAACTTAGACTTGAAGAACTGACACTTGTTAGGTTGAATACATAATCCTGCAGTTGATAGCCTATTGAAAACCTGGCGCAATTTCTTCTCGTGTTCAGAGAGGGAGGGTGAGCAAATTAAAATATCATCTAAATACACGAGGACCTGATCATTAATTAATCCTGATAGTACAAGTGACATTAATCTGCTAAATGTGAGAGGGGAATTGCGAAGGCCAAAAGGACATACTAAAAATTCAAAGTGTCCCATATGAGTCGAGAAAGCCGTATATGGCACGCTTTCAGGAGCCATAGGAACTTGCAGGAAGCCTTTAGCAAGGTCAATAGTTGAAAAAATCTTATTATTAGAGCCAATGTCTTGCAACAACAATCTAAGATTAGGAATTGGGAATGGTTCTGGCACTGTTACTTTATTCAACTTGCGATAGTCGACCACTGGGCGGAAAGTATTATCCTTCTTTGGAACAAGGAGGAGGGGAGAGGCCCAGGGTGAATTGCTTGGTTGAATAAGATTCATGTCTAACATTGTTTTAACTTCCTTTTCCAAGGCCTGTCGCTTCGAGTGAGGGATCTTATAACTCGGTATGTACGAAGGCTTAGCATCAGGCTCGAGGGTAATGGAGTGTTGAAGCAATGTTGTTTTTCCGATAGGACGGTCCTTGGTTGGCAGTACGCTTGGGAATTCTTTAAATAAGTTATTCAAAATATCATATCCTTCATGAAAATCTAAATTTTGCTTTAGAACATGATCAGAGCTCTGCTCATCAGGGGAAGATGATGTTGCAGAAAAAACAGGGGAGGGAACAGGTAAATCAAATTCGCAGATAGGCAAGTCTGTGAATTCATAAGATATTACAGGTATACCAGCGTTAATAGTCAATGGGGCCGGTGTAAGATTAAATACATGCACCTGACATCTATTATCAGTGATATTATACAAAGAAGGTAATGTTGCACAACCTTTTACTCGTATATTATCAGGTAATATCAAAGCAGTACCATTTGCCGAAGGACAAGAAACGTCTATCAGTAGATCATGAAATGCCGGGATAGTAGTGGTAGCACTAGCTATAAACTTAGGAGCATTATCATTAGCGGTCCAAGATTTCGCACAGTCGTCAACGTGGTTTGCGCGCGAAGGTTTGCGTGATGCGGGTGCGCGCGCAGCGAGAGGAGAGGTGAAGCGAGGGCGGGTGGGGTTTGGGGGGGTGGTGGGTAGGAGAGGATGGGAAGTGAGGTGTAGACATGGTGTGACTATGGTCATGTGTGACTTCATAGATTGCCATTGCGGGTGTGAAAGGGTCGGCATGCGTCCATAGGCAAGAGGGAGTCCTTAATAGGTAATTCTGACCATTAAAAGTAATGCTATTACTCTGAGGATGGAGGGAAATACCTGTACGGTATAAGAAATCATGACCCAACAAGAGGTGTCCGGGGGTAAAATTAGATTCTACAACGACAAACTTGTGAGCAAAAATTTCACTACCAAGAGAAATGTTAAGGACTTTGCTGCCTAAAGCTGATACCTTATCTCCTGTTATCCCGCAAATGGTGGTTTGACTCGGTTGCAATTCTAATGATAAATCAAAATTCCGCAAGGTATTCAACGAGACCACAGAACAAGAAGATCCGGTGTCTAAGAAGAAATATGCAGGCTTGTCATTCAATATGGATGGAAGCAAAGGCGGTTGAGTGATATCATTAGGGATGCAACTAGTCGAGACAATGTGGTGTGTTACCGGTATTGTGCTTGTAGTGTTGCCGTGTCTGGGTGTTTTTGGCTTTTCCCTAAAAAATGGCGGTTTGCTTGGCGTTGCTGGAGCAATTTGTAAGTTTGATCCACCTGGTCAGGGAACGCCGAGCAGTGAGGCCAAGGGTGTGAGCGCGTGCCGTGGTAAGGACAGTACGGTGTCGAATAACATGAGTCGGCACCGTGACCTTTCGCACAACAATTAAAACACTGATCTCTGTCTGGTGCCCAATTCGTGACACAAGGTTGTTTACGTCTGGGTACATGAGGTGAGTTAGATGACGGGGGAAAGCGAGTTTTATGTCCCGCATTATATCTGTGAGGGGAGGTTTGTCTCGAGTGTTGTGTTTTCGTGTCATGGTTGTGGAACCGCGGGTTAGGGTTGCGTTGTGGTTTGTCGTTTGGTTGTTTGTGTTTGTTCGTGTTACGCAAGGGTGTGTTGTCTTGTGTGGTCGTGTTAGTGTTAGTCGAGGGAACGCCTGCATTGACTGATACTGCGGGAGCCTTCTCTCTGATTGACTTGGCAAATTCGCCGGGTAACTTCAGTAAATCAGTATCTTCACAGGGTTCCCAAACTTGCTCTTGTACAGAAGTAGGTAAAGAAGCAACAAGGATAGATTTGACCATATACGTCATAGAGGAAACGTGATGGTCGTGAAACAAGGATTTGATGTGGGAGTCATGGTTCTGGGGAATACTCTTAACCCATTTTGAAACTTGAACCCGAAGCTGATTGATAAAGAATCGAATGTCTTCTTCGGACAAGGAAGCAGGCTTTAATTGAATAAGTCTCGCGAACTGAATATGGTGACTTACATCCAAGGATTTGAACGAAGATCTAAATATATCCTGGAAATAACTCCAACTGCGCAATTCGGATGGCAATGTTTTAAAGGCGTTAATCGCGTTACGTACTGTCGCTGAGGTAAGCTCTAAACGTGTTTCAGCCGCGTTTACGCATTTAGTGCCGAAAGAGGGGTCATCTCTAGACATTCCACCTTGAATAATCATAGATTCAACATTTTCCAAGAAATCTTCAACCGGAATGGACGAGCCATCAAATTTCTGTACGATATTGAATGTTTGGTGAGGTTGGAAAGTCATGTTGGAGAAGGGGGGCGGGTGGGGGTCAGGTCAGAGGGTGGGACAGTGGTGGAATTAGCAGTTGAGATGATTGTGTGGGGGGTCAGAGATCGGGAAACGGGACGGGAGGGAGAATGGGAAGGTACAGTATCCAACCCAAAGAATATTTCGGTAGTTTCCCTGAGGTTTCTGAACACTTTACCACTTCGTAATTCACTCATGAATAGGCGCGAGAAAGAAATCCAATCACTTCACAATAGAAAGAAAAAAAGAAAAGAAAGTGGGTAACACAAGTCACAACACTAGGGTGTGAAAAACAATTAAGAGGAAGAAAAATGACACGAGGGATATCGACCTTAGTCGCAACTAACCTTCATTACCGATGTCTTCGTCCTGTCAGTCAACTTGATGCGCTGTTTGCTGTGTGACACTGGAAAAAATTATTCGCTATCGTGGTACGTAGCTAATTATTGTACCAATTATTGCGAAAAAAAGAAACGTGAGGTTCTCATCCCACCGCTGCCACCAGATTATGTGATGGGTATAGATTACTCTAATATCCACACATAGAGAAATATAAGGTTGGTGTCAAACACAGCAGCTGATACAATAACAATATATTATAACTTCAATAATATGACACGATATAATATATATATAGATATAACAAGAAATGACTCTGGAAATAAAGATCGGGATTAGCACTAGTTCACAATCGTAGATGCAGAAGTGCGAATAGTTGGTGTTGGTGATTAAGGTCAAGGACCTCGAGTGACTTCGCTATCGTCAGTATATCTCAGGACGGCTCGCTAGGCGGGGCGATGAGCCGTCTACAGGAAAGTGGGCGTAGCTATTCCAAGTGTCAGCCTAGGTCGCGATTTCCTGATTGGCTGACTTCGGGTCGTCATAATTCATAGGTCCGCCCTCGGGTCAGCCTTTGAGGGTGATATTCCTATGATGGAGAGATGACCAGAATATCCAGAAGGGCTAAATATATATATATATATATATATATATTTATATATATATATATATATATATATACATATACATATATGTATATCTATAAATATGTATATATATATATATATATATATATATATATATATGTATATATATATATACATCTATATATATATATATATATATATATATATATATATATATATATATATATCTATGTATATGTATATGTATACACACACACACTCATATAAATATATATAAATATAAATATATATATATATATATATATATATATATATATATACATATAAATGTATACACACACTTATATATGTTTATATATGTATGTATATATATATGTATATGTATATGTATACACACACACACATACATATATATATATATATATAAATATATAAATATATATATATATATATATATATATATATATATATGTATATATATATATATATATATATATATATATATATATATATATATATATATATATATATATATATATATATATATATATATATGTATCAGGGGGCTGGCAAGCCCCCCGTGGCAGTATGCGAGCCCGAGGACCCGAAGGGTCCGAGGGTGAGCTCGTAGACGAGCCTCCGGTGCGAGGGCCGAAGGCCCGAGCACCAAGGTGAGTTTGGTACAGTCCGAGAGTCGTAGGACAAGTTCCGGTAACTCCGCTTGCCAGCCCCCTACTATATGTTTCTGTGGATTCGCCGAATTTCAGGTAAAAAATTACCCAACTTCCCGACGTCCGAATTAATTAAAACTTAGATATTCCGTGCATTTAGTACACAAAGACGCGACTGTCAAAATTTCAGATCGATTGGATTAAAAACGGCCAAGTTATTACAACCTGAAATCGCCGAAAATGAGGGTGTTCTTGTTAAAAATGGGTACGATTATATACATACAGGTAGAGGATATTTTTAGGCAAAAAGTGGGTCCTCTTTGTGATGATATATCTCGAGAAGTATAAAAGATACGCGATTTAGCAACACAGCATTGGAAAGAAGAAAGTTCAAACTTTCAAAAACTGTCCTGAAAAAAACATCTGATGACGCAGTGATGACGTCATAATGACGTTACAAAATCACGAATTTCAAAATCAAACTATCCAAAAATAGACGTTTTTCAACTCAATTTTTTTATATGAAACTTCGAGATAGGAAAAAATGATCATGCTAGCGTAGTAATGAAATTTAGTGTACTTTCTGAAAATGCTGTCAAAACGTTCTGGGCTTCCATGCATTGTTGAGATATTCGCGACTTTTTAAACCTTTTTGACGAGAAAAAGTCACGAAAAAACATTAAAACGGTAAACCTTAATGTGAGAGAACGGGGATGTCCCAGGCCTTCATCTTTCGATATGATGTCGGTTGTAGTCTCGAATTTGCTAATAACTGGTTTTGAGGTAATATCCTTATTTTGATGACGTATTTGTGACGTCATTAGTAACACGCGGTAAGCCGATTTTTGCACACAACACCACTTGTATTTGACGTTTAATGTCTGAAAAAAAAAACAGTTTCAACTCAAAATTAATTCTTAGTGCTTTTCATATCGCTGCGTTGGCTATTGGATGAAACATTTCATCAATTTCATTAATTGAATAATTGGCCAATTAAACCAATTAACGCTCGTATCTCGGCTCACACATAAGATAGCGTCGTAAATCCAAAGATATCTGTCTTGTTGACATTGATTGAGTGTAGTAGGTGCCACATGAGACCATTCATTATTATTCCCTCAATTAGATAATTGGTCAATTAAACCTATTAGATCTCTGAACACTGAAAAAGACTGATATTTTTTCCAAAACCAAAGTAGATTTGGTTGTGTTGGTCCGTGGCAGTAAAGCGTTCTTTTCTCTGCCTCAAAACCTATGATATGAAAAGAACGCGGCAGTCTACATATTCAGAGTACATGGATGATAACTATGAGCATAGCTACGAGAATGCCATCAGCCTTGCAGGTGACCCATTGGACAAGGATATTATCATTAACTTTTGCAATGATAATGTTCAGGGTCACTGGTACTTGTTGGTGTTAGATCAGAGACACGGCCATAAAACAGTCACTATGTTTGATTCTGGCTGGTGCTTGTCAGAACACATTCTTGGTGAACGATGCTCTTATTTAATCGAGTTCATAAACAACTTCAGGGGTCATGTAATATCAACATACCCAGCAATGCGTAACTGGCCTCAAACAAGACTGAGAGCACAAGACTTTCAGTTCAGAGATGGAGGGTCCCAACAACAAAGGAACAGCTTTGATTGCGGTGTTTTTAGTTTCCTTAATGCAGAAACTATTTGGAGTCAAAATGCGATTCCCCTGTTTAGAATAAGGGCTATATGGAAACTGGTGACATTTGGTTTTGCAGCAGATTTGCCATTCTAGACTGAGCAGTTATAAGCAGTGCGTAATAAGCACTTTGCATGTGACGTTATACAACATTTCCCTCCAGGTTTTATTTATGTATTTAGCATGGTATACACGATTATACAGCTTTTGGTTGAATTTCGTGATGTCATTATTATGTCATACTACGTTATATGGTAATATAATCGACGTCTGACAATGTTCGCCTTAATTGAAAATCACTCGGGAGGAAATTGACAAGAAGTTGATGAGTTAAGTTGTCTTTTCATAACCCTCCTTGCCGGTCTCTGAAGATGGAACAGGGCTTATTGCATACGTGCATAGGCCCGGGTGTGCAACCTTTGCTATGTATGTACTGTCGACCATGACAGCGTAACAGGAAGCCAGGACACACCCTTTACTTGGTGCTCCCTACTTTTTCCACTTCATTGAGACTCGAGCTTCTAACGGGCATGAGAAAGGCTCTTATACAACCCAAAAAATTTCTTCCAGAGTTACACTATACACCATAACTTGTCAGACGTTGCAAATTTGAGTGTTAAAATTAATTCATATTTGATGCATCAGATGAATCATTTGAATGATTTTCCATTTGCATTTTAATAAGAATACATGAAAGAATTTACAGTAATTCATAATTACTACTATGAATTATGGTGAACAATTTGATAGATAACAGTAATAAAGTTGTGTATTATTGAGTTTAACTAGTTTCAAAATTGCATCCAATCCGTTCATTTTGAATTTTGATGATTTACTCGGACTTTAATTTTAAAATCCTCAAGTTGAAAGCTGCATATTTGGATGCATTTAAGTTGTTAGTCGACGGGGTGGTTGAAAAATGTGGGTTAACCAGTTAATTTGTTAGTTTCATACCGGTTAAGCCATATGTGGGGTTATCCCACTGAAAAACAGCTGATATTTTTCCCAAAACCAAAAAGGATTTGGTTGTGTTGGTCCGTGGCAGTTGAGCGTCCCTTTCTTTACCCTAAAACCTATGATATGGAAGGAACGCGACAGTCCGCATACTGCCGCCACCCCACTACATGCACGGATCATTTGTCCCCGAATCTAAATTATACTTTATGTATAATTTGCAAGTGTACCTCAAATTTGATCAAATATAATAATTGTTGTAAATTTAACATTATGTATGCGGACTGTCGCGTTCCTTCCATATCATAGGTTTTAGGGTAAAGAAAGGGACGCTCAACT
>NW_028234417.1:19408629-19416129 GCF_977035675.1 Penaeus japonicus
TCATATTGCTACTGCTGCGTTACCTAGGTGGCCTTAGAAGCGGGGCTCCTTCTTTATGGGAGCCTTGACTACTGGTTGAGCCTCGACCACGGGTGGAGATGGCAACCACTGAGCGCTGCAAGGAAGCCAGCATTGCCGACACCGTGGGAGGACCTCCTTCACTCACGGACCCACGGCCGGAGGTGGGGGCTGAAGGGGGAGTCGTTTCTCTGAAGGGGGCTGGGCCTGATCCAGGTGGCGGGGAGCACACGCTCATGGACCGGCGAGCAGACATAGAAAATTTTGATCTGTTACTGATTGGAGTACAGGCAGTATCGTAAGAAGCGAGTTGTTCGTCGCATAGGGATCGTTGACGAGAGAGCTTTCGCCTTCGGGCAGTTGTGTACACAAGTCGGTCCAGGAGGAACTGCTCTGCCGGGGGCATCTTAGTTAACTGATCCAAGAGGAGTGACAGTCGCCTTTCGGTAGGCCCTGCGCGGCATAGCTCGGAGCTACGGTTCAGAAGCAGCTGCGATCGGCTGCGATACAGTGATGTAAATTGATCCTCTAAAACGGGCCTCTCGTCCAAGCTGTACATACGAGCATATCTACGCAACTTTTCGCGTTCACGTCTCACAGCTTTCTCTAACCTCGCAAGGTCAATATCACTGAGAGGTCCCAGGTTATCTGATGCCAAAGCTTCATGGAGCTCTGCTAGAGCTGAGTCAAGGCGTCCCTCAGCAATGTCTCGATCTATTAGTCGCGCTACACCTCGTTGCTCTTCCGCCAACTGTTTGGCGAGTAGTTGTACTTCCCAATCTTGTGAGCTCAGCTCGGCCTCGCCGCTGTCACCTTGTTCAACGTCGCATTCGTCCTCGTCCTCGTCCTCTTCCTCCTCATCCAACACAGGGAAGATGTCCTCTTCCTCAGCACCGGACAGATCATTCTCAAAGCTGTCCTCAAGGTCTCCCATAAGGTCTCCATAGATCACGTGATCCTCATCCGACTCAAAGGAGTACAGCTCCTCGTCCGTGGAGGATCCAATATCAAGCATAATTTGTCCGTGGGTTCGGGGATCATCGAGGGACTTGGTGAGATGGCCTCTGTGGCCGACCTGTTCCAAAGAGCCTTGCCTTGGCCATGATTGTCGAGGTCCGAGTGGCACGTGGCCGCCGTCAGGGGACTCCTCGGGAGACTGGTGGATGATAGACTCAATCGAGTTACACCTCTGCAAAAGAAGAATGCGTTAATACATTCAGGCTCTTAAACATTTTATTTATTTTTTCCCCAATGACATCATTTAGAAAAGAGAGAAAAACAAATAAATTTTAAATGTATCTGACAAAAAATACACACACAAACACACACACACACATACACACACATACACACACACATACACACACACACACACACAAACAAACACACACACACACACACACAAACACAAACACACACACACACACAAATACATACACTGATTATAAACAGAAATTGAACAAAATGAATAACATAAACATCAAGCATTTCATAGAAATAACTTTATGGTTCAGAACACATATCATTTTACCTTGGAAAACTTTAGCACATGAAGTGACAGGCAAAAAGAGAGAGAAGAAGAAGGAATTCCCATAAATTCCCATAAGCAGGTAATTTCGTAACCAATACATTTAATTGTTTATATTGTTTTAGCTGTTTACATTACTTGTGCTGAAGGAATGAATTAAGAGTTATATTACTGGTTTATGATTTTATAATAGCTTTATGATAATGATTAGCTGAAAGTAAATAAGATATAAAATTTCAATAGTGTATATATATTGCACACACACACACACACACACACACACACACACACACACACACACACACATACACATACACGCGCGCGCGCGCACACACACGCACACGCACACGCACACGCACACACACACGCACACACCTAGAGCCTATATATATGCTTATTTGTGAAATGTATTATTTTTGATGATTTATCACTGCTGATTTTGATTTATCGTTTGTTCACAACCGCCCCCCCCTCTTTCTCTTCATTTATCACTGGCTAAATTTCTTTTTTTTGGTAAACATTTGTAAGCTAACTGATATTATGTAGATATATAAAAGGAATATACACACAACAATGAGCAATTATAATGTCATTTGATATGCAGATTAGATTATGTGTCCGCTTTTGTAGCTATATGTACCGATTATTTAAATGCCAATGTTTACGTAGTTCGATGCGGGTATTACTGAGCACATTAGTATTTGTACAGGATTTTGTGATTTGATAAACTCTTGATATATTAATTGCCAAACGCATAATTGCACATATTGAGCCTGGCTGTTCCAGTTATGTAATACATTTAACAAATGTATGTATACCAGCTTCATGCTCGAGCACACACACATGTACACCCTCACACAATCATACACACCCACCCGCCAATACACACAATCTCTTTCTCTCTCTCTCCCCCCCCCCCTCTCTCTCTCTCTCTCTCTCTCTCTCTCTCTCTCTCTCTCTCTCTCTCTCTCTCTCTCTCTCTCTCTCTCTCTCTCTCCCCTCCCTCCTTCCCTCTCTCTCTCTCTCTCTCTCTCTCTCTCTCTCTCTCTCTCTCTTTCTTGAATACACACGCTCATTTTCAGTAATTGTCGTTTTCCTTTGACTGTGTTTAGAGTTTCAAATATTCATGAGATACCTGCAGCAACAGTACAACACAACACATAAGCATTTGCTTGTTCTGCACACCAACCAGGAGCTTTCATCGGTTCATTATGAACTCAAAACTTGCAAGGTTGTCTGAGAGAAAATGCTTCAAGATGCACGTAGTGTAAAGAAAGAGAGCGGAAGGAAAAGAAAAGGAAAATGTTAAGCGGATAAAAATATAATGATTAATATCTCGGAGCTAATCAATTATGTCCCCAGTTAAAGTGTGTTTGATGTATATATTTTCAGTCTGAGCGATTGTGATTACAGGGACAAACTGGCGTGGTTTCCTGTTCGACATGTTTGTATTTTTCATCTATTTATCTGCCCTTCGAACTGAAATCATATACTCCGTACTGAATTCATTTGCAATTGCTTCATATTAGTTCTTTTGTACACTTCTATTATGTAGCCGTATCACATCGCCAAATTTGACATTTTCCATTTCCAGTTTCTTTCACACATTCCATACCGTGACCTCTTCGCAGAAAAATGTTGGGCATATACCACACTCGCCTACAAATTCAAGTGTGCGCACACGTGGGTGTGGGCACACACACACATACACACTGTCACCCACCGGTGCTACCAGTTGTAACCCACCACTGGGAGCAGTTGTAAAGCACCCGATGCCCTGGCTGTGATCCAGTGGAATAATCAGACAGACGTTCACGGGCCATGGTCTTTTTTGTGGACTGTTAATACACCAGACTCTGGCCGACGGCTAGAGGTGAGAGCTATTCGCTCTAGTCTGTCTGTCTGACCTCTCTGTCTTGATCTGCTGTTCTGATCTGATCTGGGTTCCTTGTGTGTCCTTTAAGTACAGAGCCTGAGTCAACTTTCTTCGCCTAAGGGCTTCCATTAGCAAACACAACTGTTTAGAGAAGCTAGGGCTTCGAGGCGGAAACGAACACAGGAAACGGACGTGTCAGGTCAAAACAGAAATATATGAACAATGTCTTGGGTAGCATGATGTACACTACCAGTGCCCTACACACCCAAACACACACACAGACACACACACACACACACACACACACACACACACACATATATATATATATATATATATATATATATATATATATATATATATATATATATGTGTGTGTGTGTGTGTGTGTGTGTGTGTGTGTATGTGTGTGTGTTTGTGTATACATATAATTGTCTGTTAGTCATCCAAATCTCATCATATATATTGCCTGGATGACACCCATATCCTTTACATGCTTATAATACTTGTTTCCAATTATTTGCCTGGAATATGTTCAGCACAAAAGCTTCTGGTGAGGAAAAGGCCATCTTTCTTCGTGGATCAGACGTCGCCTGTTCATTCCGAAGTAACCTGCACTCTTGCCAGCCTGCTGTCCTTGTCCCGTCTTCATCGGGTTTCTCGACGTCTTTGCGTATCAACCGTCAACCTCTCTACAACTATAGAAACTGCAAGGGACTGCCTCCATCTGTTTTTATGGCGGCTATTTTCTTGAGTGGTATATGAAGACTATATACCGAATAATGTGTACCGAGTATGCTTTCGACAGTTTTCAATTGTTTTCCGGATAATTTCAACAGGTAAGTCTCCTTCGCCTGTACTGTTGTCATGCAAACCGCACTAACACACACACACACACACACACACACACACACACACACACACACACACACACACACACACACACACACACACACACACACAAACACATACACACACACACACGCAGATCAAAAAGTTGATCGCTTTCGTACAATGATCTGGGAGGTCGTTCTATACATCTATTTATATTGAAAGGTGAACACTTGATTTCGCATCAAGTAATTATTTCAAGTACTTAACTATTCCTCATTCATTCCCTAGGGCTCTAAAGCTCCACATACTTATGCGAATTACGCTCTGGGAGATATACAAAGTTTTTTTTCCTCTTTCCCCAATGATCCCGACCCAGAGCGACACTATTGTCATAGTTGCTTTGATTATCACTCCCAATGTTGTTGTTGGCGTTACTAACATAATCATCATTACTGTTATTAATATCATCGCCACCATTCTCTTCCTGCTTATCACGTGTCTGGAAGCCGCGTCGCCATCGCCCCCCTTCTCGCCGCTGGCACTTCGTCTTGTCCTCTGCGGTCGAACCCTTTGGTCTCAGCGTAGGGCGGGGCTCAGGTTGCCACTTAGTCCGGAGTGGCTCTTTGCTCCGTTACTCAAGCGTCCAACCTCGCCCCGCGTGCTCTGACATTTTTTTTTTTTTTTTTTTTTTTTTGGGGGGATGGTTAATCGACAGGATGTCCTTTTTTATATGGTGTTTGGTCCGGGAACTCATTAGCCTCTGTGATGTATTATTCAGTTCTATAAGATATCGCTGTTTTTTTTTTCTATTCTATTCATACTTTATTCTTTAATTTACATCTATCTATCTATCTATCTATATATTTTTTTTTAGCTACTGTGTTTGTCTGTTTATTGACAAATTATCTCGTATGAATCTCATGATTCATTTCAGAAGGCCGTGTATAATAGATCCAAATTGTATTCCTATTGCAAATCATCTAGCGGTACAGTTACCTTGCATGCTAATATTTTCGCTATACTGCGGTTCTATCTCGGATCCTTTCAAATGACGATGCAGGTAGAATAAGAGTACCGTGTATGATGCGTACCATGCCCATGCTACTATAATAAAAGAGAAATACTGAACTTTATATACATAAAGGACAGTGGCTAATATACTTTATCTAGCAGCACATGCTAGTGCTTCATCCATGATATCAAGCTGTAGAAATTATAGACATTTTATTTTCTGTGTTTTTTTATCTATATATTTCTATCTATTTATCTATGATATCACGATATCAAAATCGTGATAAATGTTGTTTTCATGATTATTTCATTGTTAAGTAGAAGCAAAAGGCCATCTACATAATCCCTATCTATAATTTTTCATAGTAATGATGATAGGAACTATAAACAATAATAAATACATGTCATTATCATGATGATGATAATAGTATTAATGATAATGACAAAAATAATTATATTCGTAACGTAGTAATGAAAAATAAGTCTCAGTTGAATATGAGACATCATACAAACTTATATTTCGCTGAAAAATGTTACTCCAATAACTTCAAGATTTAAGGGAAAGGTATTATCATAACAATTCGTTTTTTAGGCTTGACTTATAATTAAATACATTCAAACGAAAGCTGAAAACTGAGTTTTCTTTATGTATAAATAAAGTGAATGAATAAAGGTCCTTGTTAAAAAAGAAAGTAAAGTAAGAAAACACAAGCAAAGAACGAATCAAAACTAAGAATCAAAAGAAATCATAAAAGAAAAAAAGAAAAGAAAAAAAAAATGCAAATTCATCAAGCCAGTCAACATAGATTTGAAAAGATCATGTTACAGGTAAAGAAATTAATTACATGACCCGTTCCCGTAAAGGGGATTATCATTTTATTTTCATTTTTATGTTTAATATTCTTTAATTAAAGCACGAATCGTCTTAATCAAAGAGTAAAATCGCTTGCATTAAACTTCTTGTCATTGTGCAGAGTACATATGCACACACAGACATGCAAACCATACGCAAACATTCGTACTCACATGAAGAAATACATACATACCCATTTTCTGTGTGTAAATATGTAAAGAAAAGTAAAAATAGAAAGTTACATTTCACAGTTTTCTTTTTTTCTGGTATTCTAAGACTTTGAAACCTACAACACTAAAATTAATTGGTAAGATTAGCCTTAGGAATAATACTAAGTGATTTACGCAGAAGATACATTAAAAATGTTGTTTGTATTTAATCCAACATATTTTTAACCTACTGTTCTACATTTGAGATATAAGTTCTATATAGTTCTCTTCAGCTAATAGGATGCTTAGAATTTAACAAGGTAGAAGAATATACTTAGCACAAATAAAACTGGTTTATGTGTCAGGATGCAGGGACTGTAAATATTTAAAACAATAAACAGTAGATATAATCTCACTGACTGTGTGTTTAGGTTGTTCACATGTGGAATGAAGTTAGTAAAAGATGGGAAAATAATATGTCTCATTTTGAGGGGGCTAATTATCGTCTTGATATGCAGACGTACATTTACATTAGAGGCTTCCGATATATTGTTGATCGAATGCGTTTAGGATCACTGGTTTTCTGACCGATTATGATTTTTTTTTCTTTTAGGTTTTACATCATGCACATCCCAAAACAAAAACATTTACTATACACGAACATCTCGTCCACACGTCATCACATAAAGCATGCTGATGTGATACATCATCTAGCAATCTGTTCAGTCATCGAGTTTATAAAGCAGCATGTGAGAAAAAGCCTTTTGTACGGAGCGCTTGCAGAGGGAGCGAAGGCCGACCTACCATGAAGAGGGGCTCGTCGTCATCCGAGCCATCCGAGCTGGCATCTGACGAGGAAGACCTAATAATGGAGGGGCACGTGACCAGCTCTCCGGGCTGAAGGCTGCCCTCGGCTATCCTGGGCTCAGCCCCCACACTCGCCTTCTTGGGTCACGTGATTCACACGGGGAGGTCACGTGGAGGTCACGGAAAGGGGCGGGACATGCCGGTGGTCAAAGAGGGATACACGAACATTGTGAAAACAGTACGGATAGATAATAATGGACTAGCAATGAGAAAAATTCAACAGAATGACACTGGGTGTTTTTGCTATCACAATGAAAATTATTATTTTTTTTGTATAAATCTGTAACAAAAAAAGGAAAAGAAAAAGAAAAACGAAGTGACTTTAAAAATCTAAGCAAGGGTAACAAAAAGGCATAGTATTTGT
>NW_028234417.1:19428629-19433629 GCF_977035675.1 Penaeus japonicus
CATTAGGGCTAACTCGCTTTTTATTATTATTTTTTTTTTTTCGTGTGAAGAAAAATGTGATATACAAAAGAAAGGAAAAAAAGAAAAAACACAGTCTGGTGATCACTTCTACGTTACAATGATTCATCACTGCGGATTTGGACTGTTTTTTTTTTTCTTCATCTTCTTTCATTTTTCATTAGCCATTTCACAAATGATACGTCAATCAGTACCACTTCTCTCTAACATGGGTTGCAGTACGTGTTTTAATGCTGACATAATGAATATACGGTTTCCTACAATACGAAGCGTGACTTTCTACTTTAAGGGAAGTGCGTGTTTGCTTTCGAACTTTTGACTGGCGTTCTACGTTTGTATATTGGTTTCTTTTTCTGTCTTTCAGTTTTCATGCTTGGTGATATCCAAGTTTTCTACTTTCGTTGTTATGTGTTGTCCAGAAAAAAAAG
This sequence comes from Penaeus japonicus, assembly GCF_977035675.1. Taxonomy (NCBI): domain Eukaryota; kingdom Metazoa; phylum Arthropoda; class Malacostraca; order Decapoda; family Penaeidae; genus Penaeus; species Penaeus japonicus. The sequence continues at coordinate 19,429,076 of NW_028234417.1, forward strand.
GATATACATATATGAATATTGTTGTGAATCCCTGTGGGAATAATTGCTTATGTCTTTTTTTATGTGAGGTGAGATAATGCAGTACTTTGTGATGTTACTGTGCATAACATGAGACGTAATCCTATTCAGTATTCTGTCTATGATACGGTATGTTCTAGAGTGCTCGTGTTTGGGTGAACCACCCATTTTCTTCAGCTCCCACTGCCATTTCACGATAACTGGCCAGGTGAAAAGAACAATCAAGAGACCGCAATGCAAAGGGAAGTATCTGGTTATTTACCCTCACAGTCGAAGTTTAATTAATGAAAGGACCGCCTTCACTTGTAACTAAACCTGATGTTAAGCAGCGCGATACTAACCACAGACAAGGACGAAAAACGAAACAGAACAAAAATATTCCGTTGAAACTAACGTGTCTGAACATTGTCCAACCGTATAATCACACTGTAAAAAGTTACTAAGAATTAAATATATGACCCAGGAAAGCTCGTCTGGCACAAGGTAAAATCCTATGGTTAAATTTCTGCTATGGACGGGCTATCTATCATATCAGTTAGTTCCTTGCCTCACGGCTCTGTCTGAGGATAAAGGATCTGCCATCTAGACATACGCTGTTTGTATGAAATATCAGCGTTGTGCTACTTGTATAAAAGATCATTGCGACTAGAAAAAAAATGTGTATTGGAGATAGAAAGAACATCCATTAGTTATTCATTCCATCTTGTTTACGTAAGTCAGTCACTCAAAAATTCCACGTGGTAAGTTATGAACAACTACCTAACACAACTTTGGCCAGAGAGTTTGATATCAACACCTGGTTCTTGTTAGTGAAGAGAAAGGGGGAAGCATGCAGAAATATATGTTTTTATAGAGATATATATGAGGAAACTGTGAGGACATTCACTACGCCGCGAAGTACACGAGGGAAATGTAATTGCACTCAGATTATCTAGAAAACAAAAAAAGTCAGCAGATCGGCATTTTTTGGGTTATCCTTGAGTAAGATCAAGCTCCCAGGTTGTGTGCAAAGCTGTCGAGACTGATCTTAGTGAAGTTTGAGCAAGAACGAGATCAAAAATTTCTGATCTTCACTTATTGAAAGCGAGTGCACATTACATCTCTCCTCGCCCTCTGGCGGCATAACAAACTTTTAACGATCTTAATAATGAAACTACAACAGGTCCATTTGTAGGAAGACTAAAGCTTCTTCTAAAAGCTCTAAGCAAGACTTCTGTACCTGAATGACACCCGCTTGCTGGCTCGAGTTGACTGTCTCTTTTGACTTGGGTGTCTGGTGGGACCAAGGCGCCATAGTTACTGATCGGGCTCAATGAAAGCAGGTCGTAATGGCCATCTATGTTGTTATTCTTATTATCATTATTGTTATTATTATTATCATCATAACAATCCTTACCATTATTATCATTATTACTATTATCACTAACATTATCATTAAACCTTAAGAATATCATGATCTCACTAAACAACTTGAGTAATGAAGGAAAAGAAAAAACAAACATCCTATTTGATGGTAGTTCTAAGATAGGGGGGGGGGGGGACTTCTCTGTACCTGAAGGACACACGCTTGTCGAGTCGAGTTGAATGTCTCTTTTGGCTTGGGTGTCTGATGGAACCAAGATGCCATGGTTACAAGACGGATTGACGATTAGGAAAAAAATCCATGGCCTCTGAACACCACAATCATTAATGGCAGAACTGTTTGTGATCCTGTCCATAATAGCAAGTTTGTTTATACTTGTCTGCTACTTGGGCTACGTCTCTTCACTCAAAGTGGTAAGTTACAATTAGGTGCTTGCTTGTTGTTGAACATTTGGGGGTTAAGCTTTGATATCTGCTCTGCATTACTAGAATATCTAATCACTTCATCTATGTTGAATGTTAAGAATGTGATGATGAATCTTGTGTATTTGATAATAAAGGATGATATGGATTAGTCTGTATATGATACTCATTACTGGTTACCATTCAAATAAGCTGTTAGCAGGGCATAATGCAACTACAAAGAGTTAGGCCATACTAACGACTATCGCAAAGGATAATGGAGTATAGAAGCAGCTGTCAAATCAAAATACAGTTATAAACATCTGTCAACTGCTGCATGACGAGCAGATGGACGGTGTATATAAAGCTAAACTTAGGTCCTCTTGTAGTAAAGGATCATTCCATTCACTGATAAACCTCGGCAGGTTTAGATTTCACCAGTCCATCCGTCGACAGCAAAGAAAAAATAATCATACTCATCTCATCTATTACCATAATCTTTGAAAAAAAAAGAAAAAAAAAAAATACAGACCTGAATAAATCTTATAATATGATAACCTCTCTTGCAGCTGGTTCACTGATCATTGCTTACAGAGTCGCAACAAAGATTTCCTGTGAGGACATTATGAACAGCACTTGAACAACTGTGTCACTTTTCCCTGAACAAGTAACTACACCTCTTTCCACACCCGTTCACCCTAGAAGCCTCCATGACATGTGGATGTTCTAAGAGCTGCATAGAGCGTGTTGTTCTGTTGTTAGTCTGTACGAAAAAGTCTTCAAAAATAAGAGAGAGACACCCTTAGATAGATTAATCCCTGAATCCAAGAGAGACTCCCTAATGATAAGAAAACGGAGTATATATAAACAACAGCGCGTAGGCGATGGGGGAAATGGAGGCAAAGTGAGAGATAGATTCGGGTAGGAGAAACTTCATATCATACTTACCCGCGCTTATCTACTTGGCGTACCAATCTATTCGTTTTTTCCATAATCCCATCGGCATACATGTACACGATCACATGGTTTAACGTACACACAAATGTAAACAAGTTCTCTCTCTCTCTCTCTCTCTCTCTCTCTCTCTCTCTCTCTCTCTCTCTCTCTCTCTCTCTCTCTCTCTCTCTCTCTCTCTCTCTCTCTCTCACCCCCCCCCCCCACACACACACATATATATGTATATACACACACACACATATATATATATATATATATATATATATATATATATATATATATATATATATATATATATATGTATGTATGTATATATATTACATATGTATATATGTAAATATATATATGTATATATATCTATTTTTCTATGAATATGTACACACACACACACACACACACACACACACACACACACACACACACACACACACACACACACACACACATATATATGTCACATACATACATATATATATATATATATATATATATATATATATATATACACACATACATATATAGATATACATACACGCACATGCATTACAAAACATATACTGAAGCTTACGAAAACACACACAAACACAACATCCATTCTGAAGTCACAGCTTCTGTCGCATTCCTGCAAATCAACTTCAACTACCTTTCCCATCCTGATATCACTCTCTACAGGATTTCCAACAGAATTTCGAAGCCTTGTCCTACAGCCAACCCTACTGCATACTCTCCTACAAGTGTTATTAAATGCCCGAAAACTATTTTCCTACTGGTGACCAACACTAACTACCAAACCTTGCTATCGCACTTCCTATGTACTTGGCTTTCTACCTTCTTACCTTATTTGAATCCTCATCTAGCAATAAAATCCGTATCTTATTCCCTCTCTCTTTTACCCCCCTCCCTCCCCTTCCCTCCCCTTTCCTTTATCCCCTCTCCCTCCTGTTTCCTCCATCCCCTTCCCTCCCCTTTCCTTTATCCCCTCTCCCTCCTGTTTCCTCCATCCCCTTCCCTCCCCTTTCCTTTATCCCCTCTCCCTCCTGTTTCCTCTATCCCCTCTCCCTCCCGTTTCCTCCATCCCTTCTCCCTCCACTACAATGCTTCCATTACCTAGCAAAGCTCACTCCAAGCTTCCCTCTCTACTGAGTCCCTCTACCTCTCTCACTACTCACTTCAGTATACGCTTGACGGGGGCTTCGTCCTCCAGGCTTGCACGGTGTTCTGCCGTTAGTGGCTCCAGTTCGAGGGTCTCATTGTCCCTTGAAGAAAAACAAGGAACAGTAAGCGACAACAGGGCCAACAGATGGCAGGGAAGAAGGGGGAAGGGAAGGAAAAGGACAAGAGAGTGAAGAAAGGAGTTTCCCTATTCCGTCTGCTGGTCTGCGATGAAGGGTTGTTGTGAAGTGTGGTGAGTCATGATGAGGTTTGTGGTTTTACGTTTGGGGCGGGGAGAGGACTAGGAGGAAGAAGAAGAGGAAGAGGAAGAGGAAGAGGAAAAGGAAAAGAAGGAGCAGGAAAAAGGGGAGGAGGGAAGGGAGGATGATGATGAAAGGGGAGAGGAGGGGGAAGTCGGGGGGAGGAGAGGGGAGGAGGAGGAAGAGGTAGAAGAGGAGGAAGAGGAGTAAAAGGAGGAGGAGGGGGAAGAGGTGGAAGAGGAGGAAGAGGAGTAAGAGGAGGAGGAGGAGGAAGAGGAGCAGCAGCAGCAGCAGCAGTAATAGCAGCAGCAGCAGAGGCAGTGTCCAGGTGAGAGAGACTACAACAGGTGTGGGTCGGAGAAGAGCGAAGACGAGACTGAGACGAAGGAAGGGCGTGCGTACG
>NW_028234417.1:19491129-19498629 GCF_977035675.1 Penaeus japonicus
CTGGGAGTTGTGAGTTAAAAAAAAAACGGCTTTGTTTTGAGATATCATAATAAGGGAGATGTCTTTGTGTTTCTCTACCTTTGTTATGCTCAGTGCAAGAGTATTCCCTCAAGCATGTAATTGCACTGTTGAAATTAGGAGGGAGGGGGGGAGGGAGAAAAGGGAGAAAGACTGTGAGGGAGAGGGAGGGAAAAGGAGGGAAAAAGAGTGAAAGAAAGGGAAGCAAGAGTAGAGGGAGAATAAGGAGAGAGGAAAGAGGGAGGGAGAGAGAGAGAGAGAGAGAGAGAGAGAGAGAGAGAGAGAGAGAGAGAGAGAGAGAGAGAGAGAGAGAGAGAGAGAGAGAGAGAGAGAGAGAGAGAGAAAGAGGGGGAGAGAAAGAGAGGGAGAGAGGGGAGGGGGAGAGAAAGAGAGAGAGAGCGAGATGAGAGAAGCAAATTTCCTCATATAAAAAAGACAAACAGAAAAGCAGCCAAATCTCTGTTGTTGATCTCATTCCACCTCATTCCCCTGGCCATAGACTCCCCCCCCTCTCCCCTCCCCCGTTTTCTCTGTCCACCACCTAAGCTCCTTTCCCCTCCCCCTTCTCGGTCCCCCTTCTCCTCCCATGCCTCCCTAATACCCTGGTTTCCCTTCCCCTTTCTCCTTCCACGCTCCCTCTTCCGATTCCCCCTCCCTATTTCATGCTCCTTCCAGATGTCCTTCCTATCCTACCCCCATTCCTTATCTCCCCTGAGAAAGAGAAAGAGAAAGAGAGAGAAAGAAAGAAAGAAAGAGAGAGAGAGAGAGAGATGGAGAGAGAGAGAGAGAGAAAGAGAGAGAGAGAGAGAGAGAGAGAGAGAGAGAGAGAGAGAGAGAGAGAGAGAGAGAGAGAGAGAGAGAGAGAGAGAGAGAGAGAGAGAGAGAGAGAGAGAGAGAGAGAGAGAGAGAGAGAGAGAGAGAGAGAGAGAGAGAGAAGAGAAGAGAGGAAGAGAGAGAGAGAGAGAGAGAAGAGAGAGAGAGAGAGAGAGAAAAAAAAGAGAGAGAGAGAGAGGAGAGAGAGAAGAGAGAGAGAGAGAGAGAGAGAGAGAGAGAGAGAGAGAGAGAGAGAGAGAGAGAGAGGAGAGAGAGAGAGAGAGAGGAGAGAGAGAGAGAGAAGAGAGAGAGAGAGAGAGAGGAGGGAGAGAGAGAGAGAGAGAGAGGGGGGGGAGAGAGAGAGAGAGAGGAGGGGGAGAGAGAGAGAAAGAGGAGGGGGAGAGAGAGAGAAAGAGGAGAGAGAGAGAGAAGGGAGTGAGAGAGAGAGAAGAGAGAGAGAGAGAAGGAGAGAGGAGAGGGAGAGAGGAGGAAAGACAGAGAGAGAAGAGGAGAGAGAGAGAGAGAAGAGGAGAGAGAGAGAGAGAGAGAGAGAGAGAGAGAGAGAGAGAGAGAGAGAGAGAGAGAGAGAGGAGAGAGAGAGAGAGAGAGAGAGAGAGAGAGAGAGAGAGAGAGAGAGAGAGAGAGAGAGAGAGAGAGAGAGAGAGAGAGAGAGAGAGAGAGAGAGAGAGAGAGAGAGAGAGAGAGAGAGAGAGAGAGAGAAAGAGAGATAGAGAGAAAAACTCCCCTCCCGATTTCCATACACCTCCTTTCCCCATTCCCCATCACCCCTCTACCTCAAAAAAAAAAAAAAAAGATAAATTTTCTCGTCCCTGTACATCTCCTGCCAGACGGTGCCTTCTGCCTCGGTGCACACGCGAGCGTCTTCTGCCACGAGATAACATCATCTTTTTATCTGACGGAGACAAATTCCCTGTCTTTGGAATGGCTTCACCCCGTCCGTGTTTGTATTAGTTTTTTTCTCTTTCTTCTTCTTCTCTCTCTTTCTTTCCGTTTTTTCTCTCTCTTTCTCTGCCTCCCTCCCTCCCTCTCTTCCAATCTCACTGTCTCTATCTCTCTCTTTTTACCTCTTCTGTCTCTTTCTCTCCCTCCCTATCTCTCTCTCTCTTTCTTTCCCACCCTATCACTCTCTTTCTCTCCCTCCCTCCTTCCCTCTATTGGTGTTTTATTCTTCTAAACCTATATTTGTTTTGCAATTATATACATGCATATCTCCACATATCTTTTCTCCTTCTCCATCTTTCCACAATGATTATCCTGTTTCATAAGTAGGACATGTCAGCTTTTCATACAAAGAATCCCCAGTTACTGTTTGAGTATTTGTTTTATTGTCATTACCATTTTTATTACCTATTCACTGATATTACCATTTTTATTACTTATTTATTGCTACTAATTTTTTTATTCCTTGGTAATTTTTACTCCATGGTTATTTATAGTATTCATGTGGATTTACAAGTATGACTATACGCACATTTACTATTTACATTTACATTCACATGTATCAATACGAATAACATAAAGCAAGAAAACGTAAAGTAAAAAAGAATTCAATAAAAAGAGGATAAAAGATAGGAAAGAATGAAATAAAGACAACAAATAGACAGGAATGGATAAAAATAGATAGGAGAGATTAGAATATTACGGTACTTATGATGATAGTAATGAAGATGAATATGATGATGATGGTGTTGGTGGTGATGATGGTGGTGATGATGGTGGTGATGATGGTAATGATGATGATGAAAATTATGATAATGATGATGATGAAAATTATGATAATGATGATGATGATGATGGTGTTGGCGGTGATGATGATGATGATGATGATTATGATGGTAATGATGGTGATGATGATGATAATGATAATGATGATATTGATGATGAAGACGATGATGATGATGATGATGAAGATGATGATGATGGTGTTGGTGGTGATGATGGTGATGATTATGATAATGATAATGATGAAAATGATGATGATAATGATGATGATAATGATGATGATGGTGATGATTATGATGATAATGATGGTGATAATGATGATATTGGTGATGATAATGATGATGATTATGATGATATTGTGATGATGATTATGTGATGATTATGATGATGATGATGATTATGCGATTATTATGATGATGATGATAATAATAATGGTGGTGATGATGATGATGAGGAGGAGGATATTGATGATGATTATGATAATGCTCCTGCTTATGACAGTAATGGTACCGAAGAGGATGATCACACCATAGAATGAACCAGAAATAAGAAACAATCATAATAAAAAAGAGACGAGAAAAACACCACAGCAGCCACACAGAGTCGCCTCACATTCATAATCGAAGCCAAGCTCAAAATTCCTCTCCTGACTCAACCCTTTCCGCACCTGAACCCTAAACGAGGCACGGCTCTCCTCCCACGCGTCTCTTCCGCGGAATCTGATTATCTTCTAACTCGCCCTCCGGAGCCCAGGCCTGTGTTCCGGTGAGCCCATAGCGAGTGAAGGAGCGAGTACGAGAGTTATGGTAATTGGAGCCGTGTCGTGGCTAAATGATGAAGCTTGTGTATTCACGTACGTTAACAGGCACGTGAGCGGCGGTATGTGACACACGGACGGACGTGAAATGAAATCGAATTCCTGCAGTTCATAAGATAGGGCAGCGTAAGGCGATGCAGGTTATCAGTATCATTATTATTTCTCTCGGTAGTAATAGCAGTAGTTGTAGTAGTAGCAGTAGTAGTAGTAGTAGTAGCAGTAGTATCTTTTATTTATCTTTATTATTATCATTATTGTCATCGGTATTATATTATCGTTATCATCATCAGTTACATCATCATCTTTATCATCAATAAACAACAACGGTTCACTTGCAGGGAGAGTTAGGTAACGAGAGAAAATATATGTAAACAATATAAGTGGACGGGCATGTAATCCAATGGCTTATGTATGCTTATTCACTCATAAAAATATCCACACTCGACGTACATTTTCTGTTTTTCTATCTTACCTTTCACTCCCTCCCTCCCCCTCTCTTCATTTCTCTCTCAGTCTCACTCCCCCCCTCTCTCTCTTCCTCATTCTGTCTTTCTCTCAAAGTCAAGCGAAAAATGTAACCCATTACCTCCATACGTCTTCAGAACGAAGACTGGGTTAAAAAACAACAACATGGGAGATAAATTCACACGACAGGGAAATATTCCAATATTGCTTAAAATATGCGAGAAAAGGATAGGGCAGGATAGGGAGATAGGGTGGGCAGAAGGGGAGAGGAAGCCCTGAGGGCGTTGGGGGAGGGGAGGGGGGGTCGACAGCTGTGAAGGATGTTATTTGTAGACCGATGGAAGAGTGCTGTCGGCGAGGAGAGGAAGTTGATTGCATTGTTGCTAACTGTTGGGAAATTACTTCGCGGCGAGACTCAATTGGAGCGGGACACACAAGCACTCCTTGTTAGCCACTCCAACAACGTTGTTATTTAATGATTCAGTATTAAACCAGAGCGACTAATTGCGTCACCGTGTTATATCTGAGGCGCATAGACTGCTCGCTTCATAACTTGCAACTTAATGTCTATGTGACGAGGAAAATAGTAAAAGCTAAACACAGAAAAGCTATTGAAATCTACGCAAGATGATATGTTTATCGTGTACCGTATTTTTGATATATCAAGGACATAACACTTGAAGTTAAAAAAAAACCTGATACGAAGTTTTGCCCGTGCATGAGCAGTTTGTCAGGAGGGTAAATAAAAGACAAACAAAATTCAAGTTCCTTCGCCGTGTCGAACTCTTTTGAGCTGTATTTTAATTCACAACTAAAACACGTTGAAAACAATGGTAGACCTGATTCACTATTTTAAAGAGAGAGAGAGAGAGAGAGAGAGAGAGAGAGAGAGAGAGAGAGAGAGAGAGAGATTAGCTCTCTGTGTGGTTATTACTCATCTATCTATTAATCTATTCATCAATTGTCATTATTATCTTTAGTAGAAGTCTTCATTATCATATTTATTATCATAATCGTTATTAGCAGTATGATTATCAAAATTATTATCATCACTACCATAATCATTATCATCATCATTACCATCGCTCTGCGGCCTGAAAAATCAGGAAAAGACGTGTACATACTAACGGCTATAATGAATTATGAATGATCCTTCAACCCTTGATTAATAATATGTTTTTATCAGACAGGAAAAAATATTGAGACACTCGATATGAATTTCCTTTCATCTATTATTTTGAAACATCATTACTTGAAATTCAAAACGATCGTTGAGTTTATATAATGTATATTTATATATATACCGTATATATGTCAGTAATATATGGATAATACATAAATGTAATATTAGTTACCATCATCGTAATACTAAAATAATGATAGCAATGACAATAAAGATGATGATAATGATAATGACAAAAAAATCTAACACAGAAAATGATAACAACCCTAATGAAACAAGAATAAAGTTATTAATAAAAGTGACCACAGTCCTCGGGTACTAAGATGAAACTCATTGCAATAATATAAAGAAGATAATGAAACCGACTTTCGGATCCTATGAGTGCGCGGAGATCAAAATGTTGAGATTGATGCATAAGCCCCGAAATGAAGGGATGAATGGGAACTGAAATTGAAGGGATGAATGACAAATTTTTCTCTTAATATGTGAGTTGAGGATATATATGTTGTCATTGTTTTCATAAATATCTCATTATCACCATCGTTTATTTTACCACAATTACTACTATTGCTACTAATGATACTATTATCATCGTCGATATCATTATTATCATTTTCATTATCATAATTATTCTCATTTTCAGTATCATATTTATCACTACTATCATTTTTATATTTATTATTATTATCATTTATATTATTAGTATAATACTACTTTCATTATTATCATTATTTTTATTGGTGTTATCATTATCATACTGATAAATCTATCATCACTTTGAATCACAAAAAACACAAACACAGTAACGTGCACATAACAGATATAATAAAACACTGCCACAAAATGAAAGGAAAAACTCGCGACGTTTCGAACTTTTTAAAGAAAGTTCCTCATCAGTCATAAGCAATCCAAAAAATTAATGGTAGAAGTAAATTTTGACAAGAATATATACAAAAAGGATGACAGTAGGAACAAGGGCTGAATCAGGTCACTGAAGGATGTTTAAGGTCAATTAATCTAGGAAAAGCTTTAAATTTACTTCTACTATTCATTTTTGGATTGCTTACGTCTGATGAGGAACTTTCTTTAAAAAGTTCGAAACGTCGCGAGTTTTTCCTTTCATTTTGTGGCAGTGTTTTATCATATCTATCACCATTTGTATCTTTATCTATATGTGCTTTTCAACGTGAGAATCATAAAATCCAACAACAGTCAAACTATTCCTTCGACCTCTATGAGATGAATACAATAAAATACACGACAAACTATAGCATAAACTGAAACAACAACAAACTATGAACAGCAAAATAACTATAAAAACAATGAGAATATACGAATTTAAATCTCTTTTCTTTTTCTCTCTCTTTTTCTCCCTTTCTCCCTCAGTCTCTCTTTCTCTCCGCCTTTTTCTTTTCCTTTCTCTCTCCTTCTCCCTCCTCTCTTTTATACTCTCCCCTCCCCCCCCTCTCTTTTTTTCTTTGTATCTCCGCTCTCCTCTCTCTTTCTCTTTCTCTCTCTATCTATCACCCCCTCTCTCTCTATCTACGCATCTCTCTCTCTCTCTCTCTCTCTCTCTCTCTCTCTCTCTCTCTCTCTCTCTCTCTCCCTCTCCCTCTTTCTCATTTTCAATATCTCTCCTTCTCCCTCTCCCTCTCCCTCCCGCAACATCTAATCCGATAACACAAAATCAACCTCCCCCCCTCCCCCTCCCCCGCATAAAAAGGCGATCCCTCCCGTAGGTGTATACAAAGGGGTGGGGATGGAGGGGGGGGGGGCGTGAAGTCAAAGGAGCCGGGGCAGTGACGTCACAAAAAAGGAAGTTTCATATCCGACTGTTTTCTTGGGGGTAGAGGAGGAGGGAGGTGTGGGCTGTTGGATGAGGGTGAGGTGGGGGGGGGGGGGGAGGGGGGGGGTGTGTGTGGGATGGGAACGCGTTGTGGGAGATTGGGGGGGTAGGGGGGGAATTGGGTAAATTAAATTTTCTTTGGCAGGGGTGGAGAGGGGGGGGGGGCGAGGTTTAGGGGGTTAGGGGGAAGAGGAGGGTCGAGTTTGGATGGTGGTAAAGTGGGGCGGGGTGGGGGGTTGGGGGGGGGACTTTCATTAGTTGTGGGGGGAAATGTGGGAGGAGGGAGGGGGGCTTCTATAGGGTCTAAGATTTCCTTCGAAACAAAAGAATTCATCGTTCCTGGTGACATGAGCAAGATTTCCAAAACAAATTATTTTGCGATTTCCCTATAAACACTGTGATTCATTAAATGACAATTATCGTTTCCTTCCGAAAACTTGCGTTAAGATAAGATAAACAACAGAACGAAGCCATGGAGAAAACTAATGCAGATGTCGAGGACAGAAGAGGAAAAACAAAGCATCGAAAATTAAAGGAAAGAACTTCACAACTTCGGCAGTCACGCACTTAAAAACGCTAGTCGAGAAAAGAAAAAGAAAAAAAGAAAAAGAAAAG
>NW_028234417.1:19503629-19508629 GCF_977035675.1 Penaeus japonicus
ATTCACGGCTGAGGTTAGTGAAGTATTTTCTTCCGTGGACTTTTTAAACTTGTTTTCATTTCCTTGCCGCGGAACGAGATTATTCCTTTGGGAGCCAAACTCTTCTCTAAGCTGGATGAAGTTAACTCGCCATGGAAAGTTAATTCGGATTCTGAACAATACATATCGTTCCTGAGCCCCTTCAAAATTATCACATAAAAAAAATCCACTTTCTTCTTTTTTTCTTGTATTAAGATATATGTATGATTTCATTTGAACAATATGATCCAAGACATTCGAAGAACTTAAAAGACGTCATATGAAATTAATAAAAAAAAATAAAAAAATACAAGAACGTGATTTTCGTCCACTTTTCTTCTCCCCTTTGTACTAATATAATAGCCTGAGGTAACGCGTTCCACTCTCATAACAGGGCTCTTTGTTGGAACAGCCAGGGTCGTGTAAAGAACGGATTATAGACAGAAGGTTTCGAAGGGGAGGTCCAGCGTCCACATGATATTGGTCCAAACATTAATTTCCAGGCTGAGTTGACGCTGGTCTTAATGGGTCTGATGGAGGACTTGCGGATAACGGACAGCTGACAGGCGTGTGTGTGGCTGAACACTGAAGTTTCGTATGATCTACTGCCCTCTTGTCGGTGAATAATTATTGTAAGTTTCCGTAAGGAGACGAACCGTGCGTTTTGCGATCAAGGGGGATGAGTAGGCCTATGTGTGTGAATGTTTGATTTATATAAGGGTATATATGTTTGTTCATTTGTGAGATGTTTTTTTTCAGTATATTCAGACCTGCGCACAGATTCAAACAAATATTGTATACACACACACGAGCAATTGTAAAACAATAAAACGTGCACAATTCTCGGCAAGAGTGACAGCAATACTACCTTCCGAAACAATAGAACAATTCAACCCGTGCTGGCAGAGTTCGCCCAGTCCTTTCCCATGAACAAACAAACCTCTACTCGAATTTGTAGTTTTCAGAACAACTTATCGCAAAATTATGAACTCGTGAACCTTTGCCCCAGCAACTGAATCTAAGCCTAACACCCAGGAGGTTAAGAAGCAAGAAAGAGGAAAGGGAACGGGGGAAGAGAACGGGGAAACAAGTTGACTATAACTCCTCTTACACATAAAAGCGACATTAACAACTCTCAGCTGAAAGACTTGGCTAGTTTTCCTTTGACAATGGAGAGTGGGTGGTTGATGGTCATGCCTTGGGAACAGTAAGATCTACCCCCCTCCCCCCTCCCTCCCCGCTTTCCCGCTCATACATATACACCTAAAGGCGTTTGTCGGGTTCCTTGTTCGACGCTGGTTCCTGTGGTCGCTGCACTTTAAGGAAGAAAATCACAAAAGCTCTCCCAGGACTCTGGTTCCTGCTTAGTGATGCCAGAATATCAAATGACTCGGATTAATGCAGGTTAAACTCTAGTGCATATGCCAATATCAAAAAAAGAAAACGAAAAAGAAGAAAAAACACATAGAGAGCGAGAGAAAGAGAAGTACGGTGGAGTTAGGGGCAGACAGGTGGGTAGATAGAGGCAGACAGACAAACGGATAGAAATTAATAAGGTAATAAGGTAAGGTACTAAGGAAGAGTGAGGCGTATAGAAGGAAAGAAAGAGAGAGAGAGACTTAAAGAGACATAGAGAAAGTCATAGGAGCATATCTACCCCGTCAACCTTATTACCTTAGATAATTTTAGGGCCAGACACAAAAGGTGCGTCGCCCATTCATGGGGTGTCATTACCGTCACCCGAGTGGCTGACGAGTGCAGATTCTGGCGAAGCCGCAGTAAAATGAACATTAATTCGCGCTCATGGCCACGTGTGTCAGGAATGAGTAGCAGGCTCATCACGTTGCCCAGCTTTTACGAGGGGGGAGGTAAGTGTCGAGGGCCTTACATAGAGCTTGGTCGTCCCGCGGCTCCGAACGCAACGCCGTTATGCTTATTGACTTCGGATACTTAGTGCTGCGTGTGGTTTTAATATGTGGATAGGATGAGTGTGATTATTTATGTGTGTGTGTTTGTGTTTGTGTGTGTGTTTGTGTTTGTGTTTGTGTTTGTTTGTGTGTGTGTTTGTGTTTGTGTGTGTGTTTGTGTTTGTGTTTGTTTGTGTTTGTGTGTGTGTTTGTGTTTGTGTTTGTTTGTGTTTGTGTTTGGCTTTGTGTTTGTGTGTGTGTGTGTGTGTTTGTGTTTGTGTGTGTGTTTGTGTTTGTGTTTGTGTGTGTGTTTGTGTTTGTGTTTGTGTGTGTGTGTGTGTGTGTTTGTGTGTGTTTGTGTTTGTGTGTGTGTTTGTGTTTGTGTTTGTGTTTGTGTGTGTGTGTGTGTGTGTGTGTGTGTGTTAGTGTGTGTGTGTCAGTGTGTCTATGCAAGTGTATTTCCCGTTTTGGTCTAATAAACGTAATCTTAATCTGGCTCTAGTCACATTTTCATATAAATGACAATTAAAAAGGGAGTTATTTGATATGAGGCAAGGTTAATACAGACTTGTATGATTTAGTAATAAGTCTTTTGACCATGAAGACTTGCAATGCAGTTTAGTTGTAGTAAACCCGGCGAATTAATGTTAACTCGAACTAAGCAGCATACACGTGTAGCTCAAACATGTCACACACATGAACGCGCACAAATAAGTATAGCTTTTGATAAATAATGAAACTTTACATTAATTATAGCATGCGCTTAATTGCATATCCGTAAATGAATAAGTTTCAAAGGCTGAGATCCGCATTTATTTTTTGTAGGAAACTCAGGGTTTTGATTCCTTTTTTTTCAATTTACAAACTTGAACGCTAAGTTAAAATATGTATGCTGGCATGTGGATGAATAGATTGAGAAAATTAGATGTGGAAAAGATATAGTACATATGTGTGTGTGTGTGCCTGTGTGTGTATGTGTGTGTGTGTGTGTGTGTGTGTGTGTGTGTGTGTGTGTGTGTGTGTGTGTGTGTGTGTGTGTGCGAGCGCGCGTATGTGTGCGCGGACGGGCTTTAATCTCATCTATCCATGAAGGATTCTTAATAATTCACTGCCATTTCAAGCAAGGAGCTAGCATTTCGCTAATTAAATCAAATATCAACAAGAAAGTGAAAGGAAAAAGTAAAAAGATATTCATATTCGCAAACAGCTTCCGTACTGCACAGCCATCATGCTGAGTGTAAACAGTATGATAAATAAGGGACGGTTTTCACATACACTAAAAATAGCCTTCTCCCCTTGGCTAGTGGGTCCGACATGCCGAATTCCTGGGACAAGCGGGAGAAATTTATGCACTCCGTCGGCAGATATGTGGATCAGGGCAGTGCCGAAGCCTTGGGATGAAGAGGCGGGTGTGAAAATATATCCGATTCAAATGTTCGAAAAAAAATAAAGATAAACAGAGAGAAAGGAAGAAAGTAGAGAAAGGAAGGAGCAGAAGAAGAAAAAGAAGCAAAGGAAGAGGAAGAAGATCAAAGGAGTAGAAGAAGAAAGAAAAAGAAAGAATGACGTTGGAGGAGGGGGACGAGAAGAAATGGAAAAAAGGAGATAATTAAAAGTCGAAGAAAAAGAAATGTATATCTTGTAAAATTCTAATGCAAATAATTCAGTTACAATTTGCCATATACCCGCTACAAATAAGTGAAATGTCAGTCGCCAATGGACTTATACCATTAGCTCTAAGGAAACGGCCCATCCACACAGTAACAGAATCATCAGTTTAGAAATCTATCATTCAAATTAACCAAGAATTAATCGTTATTGTTAACACAACACAGCAAAAGAAGAGGATTATCATCATTCTTCAGATAAGAACTACTGAATCGGTTGCTTATCTGTGTGTGTTTATACTATATATGTGCGTTTGCGTGTTATGAATATATCATCCGTGTTCCTAAAGATTTAATTTGGTGAATTTGTCTTAGCTAATTGTGGCTTGCTTTTGTTAGATTAAAACCATTCTGGCGAGCGAAATGTGAATTTCTTTTTCTTTCTTTTTGAGTCAGGTCATAGTACTTCCGGCGAGCCCAAGGAAGATGCATACATTATGCAAATGAGTCTGTAGAAATCCATACCAACAAGAGAGAGAGAGATGGAGGGAAGAAGCAGTAGAATGTAAGGATGGATATGATGGAAGGGGGAAGGATGGAGTGAAGAAGGTAGGGAAGAGCGAGGGGGAAAGGGGGAGATCGAGATGAAGAGAGAGGGTAAAGGGCAGAGAGAGAGAGAGAGAGAGAGAGAGAGAGAGAGAGAGAGAGAGAGAGAGAGAGAGAGAGAGAGAGAGAGAGAGAGAGAGAGAGAGAGAAGGGGGGAGAGTATAACCACTACAGCAGAAAACGAAGAAAAATATAAAATCCTTCGACGAAAAAATATAATGAACTATAATGAAATATAAGGAACGAATAAATGTCAAATAAATAAAACCTATTTTTTACATCAAATCTTTGAGTTCTGAGAAGCATCTCAGGCATAAGAACAACACTTGATTTTTTTGGTCCTTTTTTCTGTCAATAGCGCTGGTACCTGATGTAAGGTTCAGTTTTTCATTTATTTTCTTTTTCAACTTTAACATTATTAGTGTTATCATTAAAATTATGATCATCGTTATTATTGTCATTATCATCTTTATTGTTTACATCATTATTGTGATTGGTGTTATTATAATCATCATCATATCTATCATTATTATTACGAGTACCATTAGCCAGCCAGCTTGGCCGATAGATATACATAAGTAGATAGCTAGGTAGCTAGACGGATAGATTAATAAATATATTCCGTACATACTGGGCATATAAAAAATATAACGGAATATTACAACCATGGAGTCAAGCTCCACTTGACAGTAAGACCGACCAGAGACTGAAATGTGTTATGTATCTGTTGCGTCCTGGTGGTGTTTTAGTTTCATAGTGACTGGTCCTTGCATGGGGCTGATCATTGGGACCTAATTTTTGTTTTTTAGATTTTTAAAGACATCGTGATCAAAAAGGAAACACAGAATTTCCTGAATCTATT
>NW_028234417.1:19518629-19521129 GCF_977035675.1 Penaeus japonicus
AGTCTTCCTTCATGCGAGTGAGTCTTCCCTCATGCGAGTGAGTCTATCTTCATGCGAGTGAGTCTTCCCTCATGCGAGTGAGTCTTCCTTCATGCGAGTGAGTCTTCCCTCATGCAAGTGAGTCTTCCCTCATGCGAGTGAGTCTTCCCTCATGCGAGTGAGTCTATCTTCATGCGAGTGAGTCTTCCCTCATGCGAGTGAGTCTTCCTTCATGCGAGTGAGTCTTCCCTCATGCGAGTGAGTCTTCCTTCATGCGAGTGAGTCTTCCTTCATGCGAGTGAGTCTTCCCTCATGCGAGTGAGTCTTCCTTCATGCGAGTGAGTCTTCCTTCATGCGAGTGAGTCTTCCTTCATGCGAGTGAGTCTATCTTCATGCGAGTGAGTCTTCCCTCATGCGAGTGAGTCTATCTTCATGCGAGTGAGTCTTCCCTCATGCGAGTGAGTCTTCCTTCATGCGAGTGAGTCTTCCCTCATGCGAGTGAGTCTATCTTCATGCGAGTGAGTCTTCCCTCATGCGAGTGAGTCTATCTTCATGCGAGTGAGCCTTCCTTCATGCGAGTGAGCCTTCCTTCATGCGAGTGAGTCTTCCTTCATGCGAGTGAGTCTTCCCTCATGCGAGTGAGTCTTCCTTCATGCGAGTGAGTCTTCCTTCATGCGAGTGAGTCTTCCTTCATGCGAGTGAGTCTTCCTTCATGCGAGTGAGTCTTCCTTCATGCGAGTGAGTCTTCCTTCATGCGAGTGAGCCTTCCTTCATGCGAGTGAGTCTTCCTTCATGCGAGTGAGTCTTCCTTCATGCGAGTGAGTCTTCCTTCATGCGAGTGAGTCTTCCCTCATGCGAGTGAGTCTTCCTTCATGCGAGTGAGTCTTCCTTCATGCGAGTGAGTCTTCCCTCATGCGAGTGAGTCTTCCTTCATGCGAGTGAGTCTTCCCTCATGCGAGTGAGTCTTCCTTCATGCGAGTGAGTCTTCCTTCATGCGAGTGAGTCTTCCTTCATGCGAGTGAGTCTTCCCTCATGCGAGTGAGTCTTCCTCCATGCGAGTGAGTCTTCCTCCATGCGAGTGAGTCTTCCTTCATGCGAGTGAGTCTTCCTTCATGCGAGTGAGTCTTCCCTCATGCGAGTGAGTCTTCCTACCCGTGAGTGAGTTTCTCCTCAGAGTGAGTCTTCCTTCTCGCCAGTGAGTCTTCCTTTCCTCCCAGCGAGTGTCCCTGCGGTTAAGTCTCCTCCCGCGATTCCTCAGAGTCCTCCAGGATACGCATTCGCTCATTAGTATGCAAGGAAGCAGGACCGATCGCGGGTTTAGAGAGAGACGAGGCTGCCGCTTTGGGACGCAGGATCATTAACAAGACTTTCGGATGGAGAGCTGGCTGGGCGGGCCCATCCTCTCTCCCCTTTCCTTGGCTTTGATTTCGGGCTCATTCTCGCTCTCTCTCTCTCTCTCTCTCTCTCTCTCTCTCTCTCTCTCTCTCTCTCTCTCTCTCTCTCTCTCTCTCTCTCTCTCTGGTTTATTATTCTGTCTGCACACATTCATATTTTGTTTTATTTTTCTCTGTATGTGGTTCTCTGTTTGTCTCTCTCTTTCTCTTTCTATGTACAAGTGTCTGTGTCTGTGCCTCTGTTTAATTATTTGCCTCTGTCTCTGTCTCTCAGTCTATCCTCTCTCCTCTCCTTTTTTCTACTCTCTCTTTCTTCCCCTTCCCTTCTCGTTCTGTCTCTATCACCCTTTCTCTCCTCTGTCACATTCTCTCTCTTTCTCCCCTATGCCTCTTCCCCGATCTCTCTATCACAACCTTTCTCCCTTTCACTCTCCTTTTGCTCGCCTTTAGTTTTTTTTGGGGAGAAAGTACCTGTAACCCAAAGGGCATTCCAGTCTTCTTGTTTTTCGTTTATAATCTTTTTTTCGAGGAGAGGGGAGGGGGGGGGGGGTCTGCTTTATTATGCTGTCTTTTAAATTGTTTTGATTTATTTTTTGTTTGTTTTGTTTGTTATTAGTGAGAGAAATCAATAAATTGTTGTTGATAGGCTCTCACAATTGTGACGAAAATTTATGTTTAAATCAAACACTATTATGAACATATAATAATGCATTCGTTACATTTTTCTTGCGTGCAAAATATATAAGGTAAATCTGCCTAAATCCTGGGAAAGGAGAGGGGAGGGGAGAAGAGGAGAGAAGAGATAAATATTATTAGCATAGCCACAATAACCCTTGCCTTTCAGAAAATTCGTTAGATAAATTCTTGCTTGATATCCAAGTATGAATTTTCCAAAAAAAGAAAAAAGAAAAAAGAACTCCCTTCCATAAAAAATATTCTTTCATAACACTCACTCCAATCCTAATTGTTTGTTTTGAAATAATGAAATCTATCATAAAAGCACGGAAGCAATATCCGAACCGAAATACTACGTAATCCTAGAACAACATATCAGGAAATACCCAAGAGAGAGAGAGAGAGAGAGAGAGAGAGAGAGAGAGAGAGAGAGAGAGAGAGAGAGAGAGAGA
>NW_028234417.1:19548629-19553629 GCF_977035675.1 Penaeus japonicus
GCTTTTTTGGATGCATTATCCCTCGTATATATTCTTTTTTCATTTGCGAAAATTTAGGGTGCTTTAGGTGAGCATCCGCTTATATCATAGCACATAAAAGATAAAGTCAAATAAAGTATTTCACAAAGCACCTTGTTTTTATGAACGGTTTGAATACTCTTAATGTATTCTTTATCTTTATCTCTCTTGCTCAAACTTTGTTCCTCGTTTCGGCTTTTTGGCTTTATTTTCTCTTCGCATTTTTTAAACATTATCTATTCTTATTTTCGCATGTCCTCCTTCTTCCTCTACGCATTACTATCTCCTTAACTCATTTCTTTTGTCCGTTTTTCTCTGAACCCTTATCTTCGTAGCTTTTGTCCCGCGTAGCCTTCCCCCCCACCCATGTTCTTTTTTTTATTTTAGTCTCCCTCTTCGACCCATTTTCTCCGGCCTGCCCATGTGTCTCACTGCCATGTCATTTGCTTAATTGCAAGTGGGAAGCCCTGTCTTAAGCCTTTGTGTTGGCTGAGCTGATGTACAGTATGGGTGGAGAGACTTTATCCCGGAACGCAAATACGTGGATAGTGTAACGTGTTAAAGGGTAGAAGAGGAGGATGAAAATAAGGAAATACTAGAAAAGAAAAAAAGGAAAAGGAGAAAAAGATAAGACAGAGCGATGACAAATATTTTCCTTTATTTTCCCTCTAGGTAACTGTAACATTTCACTCTATCAAAAAGACTACAGTATAGTCTTACTCTCCCTTGAGACAAATAATATTAGATCTCCCTCCAGCTTCTCTCCCGCTCCTTGTCGCATTGTATACGTGGGTTATAAAACAAAGCAAACGACTAAATCATTCAATCAACAATCTACAATAGCAAATCGCAATCAAGGGATAAACCTAATGTTAAAGTTCAAAAAAAAAAAAAAAAAAAAAAAAGGCAAATCATGAGTCTCTGCATAATACGGTCATCTCATCAAGCAGGCATTCAGGAGCGTCATCCTTAAGCCTGGGCGACGGGATGCCTGAAAAGAGGCACTTTCTTCAGAGTGCCAATCTAATGAGAGCATGGGAGGGAAAGGGGGAGTTGACAGATGGGAGGAAATTGGTAGGGTTTATGCAAAATAAAGAGAGCTTGCCAAAAACGAAAGAGAGAGAAAATGACAAGAAACGAAAGAAAGAGAAAAGGACAAGAAACAAAAGAGAGAGAAAATGACAAGAAACGAAAGAAAGAAAGAAAAAAAATGTGTCACAATAATAAACATATTTCTATGTTATTTATCAATTTGTCTATCAATTAATCTATTCATTAATTTATTTTCTTATTACACAATAGAATTTTCAATTGTTTTATTCAAAGCTCTGAAACCCCGTTGTTCCGCAGATTTGGAAATAGTGAATTTACATTGGCCAGTATATTCCGCCATGCATCAATCATTCCATTCCTGGTACTGGGATATGGATCTACGTCCTATTGTTTAGAAACAATGAAGTTATGCGACATTCGAGTATAGAAAACAACAGTTAGACTAACAGAATGAATGATAAAGTCAGTATCACACACACTCATACGTACACACACTCCCATTCACACGAACAAACATATACACACATACACACTCTTATAAATATATGCAAGCACATTCTCATATGCAAGAACACAAGATATATATACTTACACACATGCGTGCTCACATCCCCCTCGCCCCACACACACATATCCACACACACACACAAACACACACACACACACACATTCAAACACTTCAACCACAACTACAATCTGCTCCCCTCACATGCAACCTAAATCTAAACCCAAAAAAGCTCCATAGATGAAAAAGAAGACAAAAAACAACAACAACAAAACAAAAACAACACCACCACCACAAAACAACAATAATGCAAAGAAAACACAAACCGGCAAACAACCTTCAAATTCCAAAACTTCCTCCTTGGAGCAAAAGCACACATCTAGAACCTTTTATAACTTTGGGAACTGTACAGTGAAGTGTATGAATTTCAGAATGCGACTCGCCAATTCGTTGAGTGAAAAAAAAATGTCTTGAGAAAAGGCTGGTCAAAGTTTGAGACACTTAGAAGTTCATTATAGCATTGGGCCTCGTCTTAGAAGCGGGTGAATAAAATCTGCACGGACGAAATGAAAGGAAAAGTGAAAGGAAAAGTTATGAATATAATTGGTGAGGTAAGAAGGTAAGAAATAAAAACATGAATATTATGAAGAACAATATTGATAAGAACACGATGAATAGAGATAAAGGAAAAGTATTTGATAACAACATGATCAGTATTCTTAATATGAAAAGTTATTTTCATTCATTTTCATCTTTAGACTAATACTTTTTTAGAGATGAATTAAAATAAGTGAAAGTGTAGGGCAAAAGAGAAAACAAAAATAATAAAACAAGTAGTTAAAACAATTAGATGTTTTTATTCTGTCTTTTCTCCCTTTTCCTTAAGGCGAAAAGTGGAACATCAAAGTTAGAGAGCACTTTCTTCCAAGGAGATTCTCACGTAGAGTCGACAGTCAGAATCTTCGTTCCATTTTCTGGCTGAGTGATCCTACGAGTCATGACTCCGGAGGGCGCGTTACAGGAATTTATGAGTTCATCGTTATCTCCTCCTCCTCCCCTCCCCTGTCATCTCCCCTTCCACTTTTCCCTCTAACCCTTCTTCCCTTACCACGGCTTCCTCACCCCCCCCCCCTCTGCTATCCTTCCCTCTATCCCTTCTTCCCTTACTCCGCCTTCCTCCCCCCCCCTTCCCCTGCTATCATCCCCTCTATCCCTTCCTCCCCCCTCCCCTACTATCCTCCCCTTTATCCCTTCTTTCCTTCCTCCCCCTCTCCCCTGCTATCCTCCCCTCTATCCCTTCCTTCCGTACACACCCTCCTCCCCTCCTTATGGATATCGGGGAGGTGTGAGGGGTGGGGGTGGGGGGTGGAGGAGGAAGGGATATGTCGCGAGTCAGTAGCTTATGGAAATCGGAAGACAGGTGGGGTGGGGTGGGGGGGGGGGGGCTAGGTGGATAGGGGGTAAGGGATGGACCTAGGATTATGCGTATGAGAATCCTTTGGAATTAGGATACATATGCGATAGAGATGAAAGGCTAAAAGACTCAGGGAGGATGGAGTGAACTAGGAAAGGGAAAGCATCGAATAATCCTAAAAATGCTAGGAATGATAGGATCTTAGATGAATCAGTTATGCAGTAAATTAACTGACGTGATTTCCTTTCTTTTTTTTCTTGCTACTTTTTTTTCCTTTCCTTTCTGCCACACCTTTAATTTCACCTCTTCCCCCTCCCCCCTTTCACACTACGAATATGAAAGTGTATTAAGTAGCAGATTGTAAAAAACAAGATCAAGAAACAAGAAAAATGAGAAAAACAACAACAAAAACAAAAAATAAAACAAATACAGAAAAGAAAACAAACACACAAAGCAATTGAATGGGAACAACAACAAGGCAAAATAAAACAAAATAAAAAAAAACAAGAAAAAGGAGAGAAAAAAAGCTATAACAAAAAACAAAAACAAGTACAGAAAAGAAAACAAACACACAAAACAATCAAATGGGAACAACAACAAGGCAAAACAGCTGTCTTCTTAGGACTGTTTTTGCTCTTTTGTGTTTTCAGCGAAGCGCATTCAACGCCTCTGGGACACAGTGAATTGTTTGAATATCTTTTAAAAACAACAAAACCCTTTATCATTCTCGATCAAACAAAGAACAAAACTTTTGCAAAGTGATGCATGTTCAAGGATTTTCTTATTAAGATTCAATTCAATCAAATGGGAGCGTCTGGCTGGTGACCTGATTGCATGAAGATTGATAGAATACAATGCATGACTATATACGATAACTGGAGTTTTATTTGAGAGATGTAGTTTTAGAATAATTTTGTGATTCTATATCAAATGATGTCACCAATAATGTATTGATATAATTTTAAACGCTAATTCGAGGTTGATACGTAATTAATTTCATGCATAAACACTCCCCTTTGTTCCTTTTAGGTTGAATTAGGAAAGACAAATGATGCTGAAAATTGGCTAAACTAATACGATTTGAGCTTTTTGTTCGTCACGTTCATATTGCATTTATTGATTTACGAGAATGTAATTTATCGTTCAATTATTTATACATTATCATTAACAATGTAAACACGAAAGCATTGGAATCTTACAAAATTATAGGAAAGTTGACTATTATGAATTGTGGTAATCATGATTTATATCATAATAACGATAAAAAAAGCTGAAATTTGGAATAATAGGGTTTCATTCGCTAGAATTCTATGTTTGGAAATGGCAAACAGAATGTTCGAGCTTCATCAGATCTTATATTTCAAATCTTTAGTTTAAAGATATTGTATTTCATCATCTATAGCTATTTCAATTTACCGAAATGCTAATAATCCTTTACTGCCAAAGCCCATATGATATACAACGAATACCGTGTATTTTGATATGGATGTATAACCACTATAGGTACATTACATCCAAAGTCCACTTATATAAAGTTCTGTAGTATATAAAATTGGAATTCGCTGTCATAGCATCATCATCGGCAAACGTACAACACATACATTTTGATTCAAAGCCTAATTCAATCGAGTTGCTCAATAGGAAACTCTCACAGCCTCATAACAATATCAACATCAAACGGACGCATTTCTTTGGTAAGAGTTGGACTTCGAATGTCTTAACTCACTATAGCATAAGGTCGTAAATTCTAAATGGGATATTATGTAAATGATATTTTACCGTCTTTGAAGTGCGTCTTGTAACTGTAGCTGTGTCCAACGCGCTAGGAAATTAAATTGGTTGTAAAGAGATGTGTATCTTACTGCTCCCGTTGCAATGCGGTATTAAGGAAGCAGTGTGCGTTTGAAAAATACTATAGATGAAAATGGCCGTGTAATGGGCCTAAGTATAGGTCTTCTCTCTCTGTCTGTCTGTCTCTCTCTCTCTCTCTCTCTCTCTCTCTCTCTCTCT
>NW_028234417.1:19608629-19616129 GCF_977035675.1 Penaeus japonicus
GTAAAACATGAATTATGCACCTTCTGCGGAGGGTGGGAATATGCGGGATTCGTTAAAGAAAAGGAAACGAAAGAAGGAAAAAAAAGAAGATTAAGAAGAAGCAAGTGGCAAATATGACAAGGTGATGAAATGATGAGAATGTTACTGATGGTGTTTCTAACGATGATGAATAAATGTAGGGGACTTTTTCCTCTTTTAGGATGATGATAGAAATATTAGTATTGGAAAGGATGTGATAATGATGGTCGTGGTGATTATGATAATCATGGTGGTGGTGATGATGATGGAGATGATGATAATTATAACAACAAAACAACTATAATGATAATCATAATTTTGATACTGATAAGGATAATTGTGCTAGTAATGATGGAGGTGATAATGATAAAAATGATGGTAACAAGAAAAATAATGCCAATAAGAATAATGATAAGAATTGTATGATGACAACATTAATGATAATGATAACTATAATCACCATTATCACAATAATGATAACAATTAATTATTTAAGTATTGGCTGTTCAATCTCTCTCTCACTCTCACTCTCACTCTCACTTTCTCTCTCTCTCTCTCTCTCTCTCTCTCTCTCTCTCTCTCTCTCTCTCTCTCTCTCTCTCTCTCTCTCTGTTTCTCTCTCTCGCTTCCTGCATTTCTCCTTCCAAATCACCCCCCCTCTCTCTCTCTCGCTCACTGTCCCCATCTGTGCAATAATTTCATTCACTTTTCTTTCCTGCAATGCAAATGATATCCGATCTGAAGAATACACTGCTAATGGTTGCGATGCAAGTAAATACACGCTCTTGAAATGAAAACGTGTTTTAATAACAGTGGAAATAAATAGAGGATATAAATTATACATGAATCAGTTGCATAAAAAAATGGTAAAAAGAGAAAACACACATAATTTCCTATCCTTCATTATTTCGTATTAAAAAAGAAAAAAGAAAATGAATTACAAGAAGTAAAATGAAAAAGACAAGGCAAAAGTAACATGCTCTACAAAGCCTTCTATTCAACTGGCTGATGTACGATAACTTAGACTACGTGGCAGATCACAACTTCATGAATACCGAGGATGGTTGCCTGGTTTACCTAAAGGGGCATTTGGGTGTTGGTATTTTTGGCTTTGTTTTATCATCCTTATTTTGTTTCTGTTTCTTTTTTTATCGATTCTGCTGCGGTGCATTGAAAACGAGAGAGCGATTTGACTGTTTTAGTGGTCGTAGTTGGATCGCCTAAGTTGGGGCATGTGCACACATACACACACACACACACTCATAAACAACCCCCCCTCCACACACACACACACATAAACAGCCCCCCCCCCCCACACACACACAGACACACACCACAGACGCAATAAAAAAAAGAACCAACAGAAACAATCAACCAAATGGATCACATAAATCAACCAGAATAAAACCACCGACTCCGAGGCAACCAAAGGCCGCCTTCTCGAGGAAGCTCCCGCCCTTTGAACTCTGGCCTTCCGGTTCAGCTATTGGTCCCTCGAGGAACCTCGGCCGAAGGAGGATCGGCGGCGTCGATTTCCTGAGTGTCCATTGGCCTATTTGTGATTGACTTGAATAATGAATTTATTGGATTTATGGATGTAGGGTGTCTGGTATGTGGGAGTGAAGAACCACCCACGCACACACACACACACACACACACACAC
The DNA here is from genome assembly GCF_977035675.1 of Penaeus japonicus. NCBI lineage: Eukaryota > Metazoa > Arthropoda > Malacostraca > Decapoda > Penaeidae > Penaeus > Penaeus japonicus. Next base: position 19,610,311 of record NW_028234417.1, read on the forward strand.
ACACACACACACACACACACACACACAAACACACTTTTTTCATATACGCACAAATATATATAGAAAGCTTTATTCTGACTAAGCTAACTTGAAGATCATGAAGCTGTTCGCACTCGATGCTGTCATTAGCAGCAACCGGCCTGGCACTAATACCAGTGACCACAGGAGCCGTGGCAATAGCGGCAATAACAGCTGTCCCGGTAATGGAAATGTATAGTAAAGAGCGGCATCGGAGAAACGACAGGGATAATGACCCAACCGCAGCAACAAAGAAGAAACAAACGTGAAGGAGGCGAGAGGAGCCAGAATAACAGGAACACGAAACGTAAAACTTTTCTTCTTGGCGGGCCTACGACTTCAAAGGCGGTATCAAAGTATCTCGCAGGACTTCTTCCTACATGTTTTCTCATAGATAAGACCTTCTTTTGTTTCCTAATCCAATATTTACATTGGAGGAACCCAGAGTGGAACCTTCATTGAAAACCATCCGATATACCACTTTTTTATATATTTTTTTTATTCCTAACACCTTTCTATTTCCTATACCTATTTTCCTTTTCTAAATCTATTTTTCTCCTATAGTCCATCTGCGTTTTCTATATCCTCTGTTGGGTTACTCATACCATAACATTCCCCTATTTTCATTCAGCTTCTTTTTCCCCTTTCCTTCCCTTTTTCTTTCTCCTTGTGTTGCTCTTTTTCTCCCCCCTTCTCCCTCGTGACTCGCGATCTTTTCCCAAGACGAAAATCTCCAGTCTCCGCGCGGGTATATGGATGGCACGGCTCTCCAAGTGACAGCTGTGGCCGACGATTGGGATAGGCCTGAGTACTCGAGGTTGGCTTGGTGGCACATACACACACGCATAGGAACACTCCATTTGCGTTTGCACGCACACACACACACACACACACACACACACACACACACACACACACACACACACACACACACACACACACACACACACACACACACACACACACACACACACACACACACACACACACACACACAGAAACACAAAAACACACGTACACAGAAGCACCTACGCACAAGCACCTCCCACAAACACATCCAGAAAGGGCCATCCACACATGGCACGGGGTGGGTCAGCCAAGCGATTCAATTAGTCGAGTTTATCCCTCTGCGCCTCCAAACATACAGGGACACGAGCCATGCACAGATCGCTGGGCCTTAACTGGGTCTTCAGTTGATTGTAATGTGCAACAGATCTATATTTCATACATATACACATGCAGTTGAACATGTACTCTCTCTCTCTCTCTCTCTCTCAATTTTCACACATACACTCACACTCTCACACACACACACACACACACACACACACACATCTGTATATGTATATATATATATATATATATATATATATATATATATATATATATATATATATATATATATATGTATATGTATATACACACACACAAATATACATTTATATCTTCCCTTTCTCTCTCTCTCTCTCTCTCTCTCTCTCTCTCTCTCTCTCTCTCTCTCTCTCTCTCTCTCTCTCTCTCTCTCTCTCTCTCCTCTCTCCTCTCTCTCTCTCTCTCTCTCTCTTCTCTCTCTCTCTCTCTCTCTCTCTCTCTCTCTCTCTCTCTCTCTCTCTCTCTCTCTCTCTCTCTCTCTCTCTCTCTCTCTCTCTCTCTCTCTCTCTCTCTCTCTCTCTCTCTCTCTCCCTCTCTCTCTTTGTCTCTCTCTCTCCTAATTCCCTCCACCTGCCGCCCTTTCCCGCTCACCTTCCCTTCTTGCTTTTTCCGGCCCGGTGATTCTGGCGTCCTGGATGCAGTGGATCCGATAACCGATCCCAATGTGATTTGAAGGAAGGGAATGGTGATAACATGCAAATTTCCTTCGGATTATTATTTCCATGGGATTTACGAGAATGCATGTATGTGTGCGTGGTTGGCAAAGACCGCATGTGCATTTTGTAAGTTTAGATGCGTTTTGTGTTAATCTAATTGCAAATATATACATCGATGTATATTTGTTTCCGAATATTATATATCATTCATCTCTAAATGAAACTGAAAAATAAATATAAAACTACACTAACCACATTGGTAAAACAAATAACGAAATACATATATTTGAACAACATTCCCAATTCCGGCGCAAAGCTCAATCCATATTTCAAATTTGGACTTTACACCATGATATCATCACATGTTTGAACGTGTTGTCAGAGCGGCGGGCCGGGAAGTGGTCGGTATATCTGTTTGATTTTCAATAATAACACGATCGGGATAACACGGCTGGAAGCGGAAGAGGGAGGGGGGGGTGTAAGGGAGGGGAGGTAGGGAGGAGAAATTGCAGGGGGTGGAGGTGGGGGAGGGGGGAGGGGGGAGGGGAGATTAAGGGAATAAGGAGGATGTAGGTGGAGTTTTGGGGGTGGGGTGAGGAGGGGGGGGGGTGATGTGGAGGGGAAGGATTGGGAAGGGGATGCGTGGGGAAAGGGTGAGAGAAAGAGAACGTTTTCGGGAACAAATAATAATAATAATAATAATAATTGCTTACTCATTTTAGAAAAAGAAGAAGAAGAAACAAAAAATCATTGCCATTATATATAAAAAAAAAATCTCAATATACAAATCAGTCAAACACAAACTCATGTAAAACAAAACTCAAAGGAAGTAGACGGTAAACATAACATAAAGGAGAAAGAAAGAGAATATGAGGCAAGGCAGTCGGGGATTAGACTGAAGGCTCCGCGGTCGTAACTCATGGCGGTTTTAGCATAATGGCCTAATGTGTCTTTTACCTTTTTTGCACTAAAATTTCACCTGTTATCAGCTTTTATTTTTTTTTTCTTCTCCTTGTGATAATGCTTGTTGTTGTAGGCATGATTTTTGTTATTATTGACATCATTATTTTTATTATTATCATAATTATTATTAATATTTATCATTGTTACTATTATCATTATCATCATTATTATTACATTTATTATCATCACTATTATCATCATAATCACCATCATTTTTTCATATTTATCATTATCATTGCTATCATTGTTATTATAATCAACATTATTAAGATTACTTCTATCATTATCATGATCACCATCATTGTTTTCATTATAGTTAACATTATAATTGTTATCATTATTATAACCATCATTGTTATAATTACTTTCATCATTATCATCATAATTGTTATCATCATCATTTTTAACATTACCATTATCATAACTATAATCATTATCAAAATCATATTCATCATATGTTGTAATAGTGGTCGCAGTAGTAGAAGTAGAAGTTGTGATAGGAGTAGCAGTACCGATATTCTGAAGCAACGCATTCTGTGAATTCAAAGCCAATGATACATCGAATGAAGCTTTTTTAAAGTAAATTATAAAAAACTTACAGCAATACAATACTATTCATTTAAGCATGATCCTTTCGAAAAAGGGCAGAGATATGAAACAATAATCCCATCCCCTATTTAACACACGCACACACGCACACATAAACACACACACACACAACACACACACTCAAACACATACGCACACACACACACACACACAACCTGTTGTATGCGAAAGTCAAGATTTTTTTTTTCTTTATATAAACCATCATCAGATATTTCTTTCCCGCCCATGATATAGTCCTGTCCATCGTCCCCACTCATACTCCCTTGGAAAACCGAAATGAATAATTAAATACAGTGCGTAATACAGACAAATTGCCCCTTTTTGACAGTTTTACAGCTCTCCCTCAAATCCAACATGATTGATGTCTCTTCCGCGAATGATTCATGGTTCGAGTGCCCCCTGCGGAGCCAGTGCCTTCCTGACGATGCCCAGCTGTAGACCCTCGCGAGGTTATCGGAAAAGGAGGAAAAACCGGGAAGGGGTGAAAAAGGGAAGACGATGGAGAGTAACAAGAAAGCATGGGAAGGGATAGCAGAAGGAAGGGTGAAACAGAAAGGAGAGAGCAGGATGGAGTATTTGAGTTCTGAGATTTTGGGTTCTAAGAGTATTTAGTACTTTTCTTATGTTGAAAATAATATAGAGGGTTATATGTATGACTTATCCCCCTTAGTATTCTTGTATTTGCATACTCTATATTTCTCTCTCTCTCTCTCTCTCTCTCTCTCTCTCTCTCTCTCTCTCTCTCTCTCTCTCTCTCTCTCTCTCTCTCTCTCTCTCTCTCTCTCTCTCTCTCTCTCTCTCTCTCTCTCTCTATATATATATATATATATATATATATATATATATATATATATATATATCCCTTCCTCTCTCTCTCTCTCTATCCTTGCATGTAGGTACGAACTCCTCTTGATCAACAGACCTATTCTGAGTTATTTATATTCCTTGAATTACTTATACCTTAATGAATAGCAAATATATTTCCGACTTATCTCTATAATTATTTTTTTTCGTTCTAAAAAAAAAGAAATATAAAGTACCATCCCAATTCCATCCGAAGAAAACTACTCTCATTAGAACGCCGTTTCTTTGATGATCAAAGGGCAAACGTCTTCAGAAAAAAGTCTTGTTTTTTCTTCTATCTCTTCCATTTCTCTTTTATTCATTTGTTTTATCTTTGTTGGGGGAGATAGCCTTTTTTCTGCGCCATTTATGTTTTAACAACGGGAATATCGTGAAGAGAAGAATAAGGAAGAAATGGAAGAAGAAAATGAGTGATGATTTACTGGAGTTGGGAATGATGGATGGATGGGTTCGAAGGGGAAATACAACTACATGTGAGTAAAAATATGAAAAACAAATCATAAGAAGAGAGAGAGAGGGAGAGAGAGAGAAAGAGAGAGAGAGAGAGAGAGAGAGAGAGAGAGAGAGAGAGAGAGAGAGAGAGAGAGAGAGAGAGAGAGAGAGAGAGAGAGAGAGAGAGAGAGTAGTCGTGTGTGTGTGTAACAGAGAGAGGGAGAGAGAGAGAGAGAGAGAGAGACAGAGAGAGAGAGAGAGAGAGAGAGAGAGAGTAGTCGTGTGTGTGTAACAGAGAGAAAGAGAGATAGAGAGTGGGAGAGAGGGGGGAGATAGATAGATAGATAGAGAGACTGATAGATAGATAGATAGAGAGAGAGAGAGAGTGAGTGAGAGAGAGAGAAAGAGAGAGAGAGGGAGAGAGATAGAGAGTGATAGATAGATAGATGGATAGATAAATAGATAGAAAGAGATAGATAGATAGATAGATAGATAGATAGATAGATAGATAGAGAGATGAAGACTAACAGAGCCAGACAGACAAAGAACAAAGACGAAAATAATGAGAAAACACCGACTAGCAGCGATTCCTAGTAGAAAATGGAGGAAGATAATAAAAAAAAAATAAACAAATAAATAAAAAAATAAAAAAAGAATAATAATAGATAAAAGAACCAAGGAAGAAGGAATACAAGAGAATAAAATCCGAGAGAAGAGAAACTCAAAAGATAAATCCTTGATTGGTATTCGGGTCGAGGAGGAATAGACGTCCCTTGAGACACAGAAGAAGAGCGCCACAAAGACACAAGGAAGACAAAAAAGAAGAAGAAAAAAAAGTAGGAATTAAAAAAGGAAGAGAGGGAGGAAGGAATTAAGAAAAATTTGGTCTAAAAAGAGGAAGAGAAAAGGAAAAGGAGAGAAGTGTAGTGAGATCGAAAGTGAATAATAGTGTGGTGTGGATTAGCGTATGATGTATGACCTTTAGCATTGTGATATGATTTAAAAGGATATTGACATTTAGAAAAAAAAGAAAAATGAATTCGCGTGTGAAATGAAATTTTGAAATGAAAAAAAAGCCGGAAATAATATATGTCTATTTATCTATCCATCAATCTATATCTATGT
>NW_028234417.1:19651129-19653629 GCF_977035675.1 Penaeus japonicus
CGCATTTTCGAATCTTTAGTGCCGTTTTCCTCCGAGAGTGTTTTTCCCATCCTTAGGACTTCGAAATTCTTATCTACAGTCTCTCTCTCTCTCTCTCCCTCTCTCTCTCTCTCTCTCTCTCTCTCTCTCTCTCTCTCTCTCTCTCTCTCTCTCTCTCTCTCTCTCTCTCTCTCTCTCTCTCTCTCTCTCTCTTTCGAAAAACTATATTTATAAGGCAAAGAAACAGCGCACGTGCACTCCACCCTGTGTCCCGAATTGTTTGTTTTCGGGGTTGAAAAAGAGAGAGAGAGTGAGAAAGAGAGAGAGAGAGAGAGAGAGAGAGAGAGAGAGAGAGAGAGAGAGAGAGAGAGAGAGAGAGAGAGAGAGAGAGAGAGAGAGAGAGAGAGAGAGAGAGAGAGAGAGAGACAAACAGACAGGCAGATAGACAGATAGATAGAGAGAGAGAGAACGTAAAAAAAGGGCTTTAAGACAGCACCGTAACTTAAGTCTAAGCACATTTTCCCACTACTTTCTTCACTATTCTTGTTTTGCGATTTTACAACCTTCAATTCCTTTTCATAGAGAATATTTTCTTTCCCTCTCGTTTCGTAATCTTCCTTCCTCCCCTTTGGGATTTCCTTACCATTTTCCCATTCCTCTTTGCGTCTCTTGCAATCTCCCTGCCATTCCTAGCATCGCAGCTATCAAGCAGACGGCCTTTTCCATCTCGCCACTGCAACCCACTCACCGGCATTATGCCTCTCCAGTCATGTGATGTCTTATTTCCCTCGCTCTCTCTCCTTTTCGATATCATTTCCACTCTCGCTGCACAGTATTTTCGATGTCGGTCTACATGGCTACCTCTTTCTAGTGAATGTGCTTCTGATATTGTAAGTAATTAATTAATTTATTTGTTCATTCGATTTTTCATATGTATATGTATATATGAATATATATATATTTTTATTTTTTTTCCTGTGTCATCAGTATTACTATCATTATTGTTAATATCAACTGTGTTATTCTCTATTTACTATTAATTTACTCGAATTCTCTCCCCCAACAAAATTACTGTTTTCTTTCTTACTAAACTTGGCGAGAAAGAAAAAAGAAAAAGAAAAAAAATCGCATCTCTTAGCGCAGAAAGACTAGAAAGATAAGGAAAGGTAAAGGAATCACGAGAGATGCATTCAAACTTTTTTTTTCCTTTTTTTCCTGTTCGACTGTTTGTGGCGTTATGATACACTGCGGCTATTACGACGGAACCGGAGGGGATTAAATAGGTGAGTTGCCGTGCTGATTGCTGAAAGGTCATAGGGTTGATTCTGCTGTTGTCTTTAGATGTAAAGCGAAAACAGAATGATTAGCAATTTTCATTTCCTGAGTGTGTATGTATATGTGTGTATATATATATATATATATATATATATATATATATATATATATATATATATATATATATATATATATATATATATACATACACGCATACAATCTCTTATATACCTATTCATCTATACAAATGAAATGGAACCCGAAAAAGGTAAAGAGCTTTGTCGTCAAACACAAACAAAATTCCACCTGGGAACAAAATAAAAATGAAAAATTATTCCTATAATAATGATAATAAAACCCTCAAGAACGATGAGAATGAGAAAGCATAGAAGAAGAATGAAAAAGAAGAGATGCATAAAGAGAAAATGATAACAAGAAAAATTAATATTAAGTAGTGTCGACAAAAAAAAAAAAAAAATAAAATAAAAAAAATAAAAATAAAAAATAAATAAATAAATAAAATGAATAAAAGTCGCGATGTGCTACTTTGACGAAGAAGGAGAAAATGTCGACAGCAATTAAGAGGACTGGTTGGGGAGTGCAACGCGTCCTAAGGCAAGCACAGGGAAGGCAAAGTGACTCAAAATAGATGAGGGGATGAAGCAAGCAGCGTGAAATAGCCTCGGTTATTAGTAGATAAATGGCAAGAGAGAGGAGAGAGAGATAGAGATAGAGAGAGCGAGAGTGAGAGAGAGAGAGAGAGAGAGAGAGAGAGAGAGAGAGAGAGAGAGAGAGAGAGAGAGAGAGAGAGAGAGAGAGAGAGAGAGAGAGAGAGAGAGAGAGAGAGAGAGAGAGAGAGAGAGAGAGAGAGAGCGAAAGCGAGAGAAAGAGAAAGGCGAGAGAGAGAGAAAGCGAGAGAAAGAGAAAGGCGAGAGAGAGAGAGAGAGAGAGAGAGAGAGAGAGAGAGAGAGAGAGAGAGAGAGAGAGAGAGAGAGAGAGAGAGAGAGAGAGAGAGAGAGAGAGAGAGAGAGAGAGAGAGAGAGAGAGAGAGAGATTGAGAGAGAGAGGTTGAATGTGGAAGTGAAATTTACAATAAATGCACAGATAAGACATGAAAGATACTAAATGAATTATGATAATGTTCCGGCCCCATTGCATATACGTTTATGTGCAGTAAGGTAGCAGTGAATGTAAACAAATATATAAAACTAAAGGTCAGAGTGAACTGAATATTATACTTAAAGGT
>NW_028234417.1:19666129-19668629 GCF_977035675.1 Penaeus japonicus
AGACGAAGAAGAAGAAAAAACAAGAAGAAGAAGAAGAAAAAGCAAGAAGAAGAAGACGAAGAAGAAGAAAAAGCAAGAAGACGAAGAAGAAGAAAGAGCAAGAAGAAGAAGAAGAAAAAGCAAGAAAGAAACTCAACCCAAATGGAGTTAGCGAAACTACTCCAAGAGCGACGTCCTCTAAGAGACAATAGAATTGGGTTCCTCTCATCAGCTGGGATTGGCTAACACACAGCACCGAGAGCCAATCGCACGTAAAACGGAATCACTCTTTATACCCCCCTAATCCCCCGCACCCCATCCCCTACTCTCCCTCTCGCGCGAATCACCTCCCTTTTTCCCCTTCATCATCCTGCCCCTCTTTTCTTTGGCTCCTCCTGCCCCTCCCTTCCTCTCTTTGTACTCCATCCTTCGATCCTTATCTCTCCCTCCCTCTTTTCATCCTTCCAGAAACTCCCCCTTTCTCCCCATGCTCCCTCCCCTTCCCCTCTACCCTCTCCTTTTCCCTCCCCTTCCACCTGCTCCCCCTCCATCCATCCTCAATCCACTCGTCTCTCCATCTACTCCCCGATCCCCATCCTCACCCCCACCCCCACCCCTTCCCCCTTTTCCTCCTCAAAGCACTAAATGGTCTTTTTCTTCAATTCCTTCTTCCGAAGATAAGAGAGAAGCTAATTTCATGGGACTGTCGCCAGGTGGGGCTCGTTTCGATCCCCCGGCAGTCAGGGGGAGAGTGCTGGCTGTGATGGTGATGATGGTGGTGGTGGTGGTGGTTATGATGATGATAATGATGATGATGATTATTGTTATTGTTATTGTTATTATCATCATTATTTTCATTGTGATCATTATAACTTTTATTCTACTATCATCATTATTATTGTTATCATTATCATTATGGATAACAACTACAACACCAAAACGACAAAAAAATCATGTTAACAACAATAATAGTAATGATATAACAGTAATAATGATAATAATCATCATGATTATCATATACTCATTATCGCTATCCCCATAACATAACAAATCACAATTGTTACCCCACAGATATAACAAATAAACAAACGCACAAAACATTTATATATCATCTCCAAAGTCGCTTCTCCCAAAGGACTCCAAATACACGTATCGCTTCCACGTATCATTACCTCCGGAGGTGTTAAGTCCCACTGTGATGCTGAGATCGTCTTCAAGATGGTATTCGGGAGTGACTTAAGTCTGAGTTCGAGGGCCAGCTTTAGTTTATGGCATTTGCTTGATTATCCTAACGGGGAGGAAGAATCACATTTGCTTGCAATACATCAATTAGTTTTGTCCTCCTCCCCCTCACCCCCTCACCCCCTCTCCCCCTCTCTCTTATTACTCATGGTAATGATGATAGTGATAGTACAAAATAATAATTATAATGATAATAATGATCATAATTAGGATGATCATAATGAAAATAAAGATAATAGGAAAAATGGTAATAAATTCATTAACTTATAAGAATAATATTCAGAGGAACTAATGGAAAAAGACTCGACCAAAAGGAATGATTAGAACAAAAGGAAGATTCTATGGCAAGAAAACAAAACCAGAAAAAAGGAAGAATCAAATAAACACCAAAATACCCAAGCATACAGAAAGGAACACACCCGCAAGCAAGGAAAGATATCGACTCCTCACTCACTCAAGAGGATCTGCTTGCCTTGACCCACTTAACATGCAAGCACCACGCAAGCAAGTTCCCGGCTAAACTAAGCTCACACCCACACGCATTCAGTTACGGGCGCAAATTTCCTATTTTTCCTTCTTCTTCTTCTTCATAGCTGCTAATCTTTTGTTGCTGTTTATTTTATATATTTTTTTCTCTCTCTTCCGTTTCTTTTGCTTTTGAACTTTTTTTTTCGTTTTCTTTTGTTGATTCAAGCCACGCCCATCGCCAAACATGCGTATTCATGGTTGAGTTCTTGGAAAGGTACTCTGCATATCTTCCCTCCCCAGCTCCTGGCCATCCTCTCCCTTCTCCCCTCTCCTGCTCCTTCCCTTTCCGTCCTTTCCTCTCTTCCTCCCTCCCTCCTTTTCTCGATTACTCCTTCCCCTCCTTCTCTCTCTCTCTCTTCCTCCTTTGCTCCCTCTCTCCGCCCCTCCTCCCTCCATCTCTCTCTCCTTCCCTCTCTCTCTCACTCACTCACTCCTTCTTCGCCCTCCCTATCTCCTGCCCACACTTCCTTCCTCCCTCCCTCCTTCTTCGCCCTCCCTATCTCCTGCCCACACTTCCTTCCTCCCTCCCTCCTTCCCTCCCACCCACCTTCCTACCCAGCCAATCCCTGGATGCTTCTCTCTTGTATACATCCATGGAAGTAAATACAGATTCTCCTGTGCGCTTCTGATTTTTTTTTTTTTTTGAGGGGGGGAGGGGGTTGAGGGATGTGGGTCAATGAGGAGAGACTCTGATTTTCTTTTTCTTTCCTTTTTTTCTTTTCTCCGTCCTTTGTATTGCCTTTGTGGTCTT
>NW_028234417.1:19688629-19693629 GCF_977035675.1 Penaeus japonicus
AGCCAGTGATTAGCCAGTTGCAACAATACCTGAGGCCTTTCTCGCATCATTTACTATTTCCATTAACTCCCCATTTCGTTGAACGCGTTGTCTGGCGTGTGGTTTTGTGAGCATGTTGCGTACCAGGAAGAAGGTATGCTATTGTATGCGTTTCAATCAGTAGATCTCATTACTGATAAAGCTCAGTTGTGAGGCTGTTTGGGTATGGTGATGGTAGCAGCAGTGATAGCATGGGTAATATTACAGCAATAGTGGTAATAAAAACATGATTGAAAATTATTTTTGTAATGATAATGATAATGAAAATTATTATGATAGTGAAAATAACAGTAATGGAAGTATCAATAATTATGTTCACAGTTATGATACTGAATATGATAATAATCATTAAAAAGTGTTAGCCATAATAATTGCAAAATTGTTAATAATAATGCAGTATTAGCTGCAGCTGCAATAATAATGCAATAATGATGATAATAAAAGCATTGATAAAGATAACATTCAAGATAATGATATACTTAGAGCATTGATAATGATAACAACAATAATGATAATGCTGGTATTCATGACAAGCGTGGGTAATGATACTTTCAAAACCACCATGAGCTATAAGTTGATGAGACGTTCTTTCACTCATAATTACAATGTTGTTGATGGCATTAGGCAATGGGCTCATAACTTCAGATAAAGAGAACTCACTTTTTTCACTCTCTCGTACAAGTTCCCTCGAATAGGCAGAGAAAAAAAATGAATTGGAACATCATTGCAAATTGCACGGTGTTATGGCTCCCTTTGGTTATGGAAATTTAATTATTTTTTGTATCTCTCTCTTATTTATCTATTTCTATATCTACCAATCTATCTATTAATCCTTCGCTATCGATTTATATGTCTGTCTATCTATCTATCTACCTCTCTATCTCACTTTCTATATGAATCAATTCAATTATCTATCTATCTAGCTACGTATATATTAATCCCTTTAACCATCGATTTCTCTGCCTGTCTCTCTATCTATCTATCTTACTATCTATCTTTCTGTCCATCGATTTATCTAGCTGTGTGTGTGTGTCTGTGTGTTTGTGTGTGTGTATGTGTGTATGTATGTGTGTGTGTGTGTGTATGTATGTATATGTGTGTGTGTAAGTGGGTGTTTGCATTGTCGTTCGTACGACAAAGCCTGATATCCGTAACAAAGATTATGGCGGTAAAAAAGAAAGAAAGAAAAAAAAAAAGACATATCCTCCCACCATAACCCCCCCCCCTCCCGCATACACACACTACAAAAAGCTGTCGCTTGTTATGAATCTCCTGAAAGAGAGAAATGTTCATTACCCACTGCACGAGATTTCACCGACGTGCGTCAAGATCCGTATTCTGTATTAGCAATAAATATTCCATAGATTATAGATCTAAGATAATTTTACCGAAAAATTCTCGTGTTATTCTACTTATCTTTAAAATCCATTAGAAAAAAAAAAAGAAAAAAAGAAAGAAAGAAAAAAGATTAAAAGAGCGTGCTGTTAGATTATCCCGTAATACCTAAACGTATCTCTATAATTATATGTTATAATTCTATAACATGTCCTTATATGCTATAATATAAAGTCGTGCCAAGCAAATCAAAACATGCTTTCTCAAGGTATTATTGATATGCAAGAAAAGCGGAAACATTTTTCTCTCTCTTTTTTTTCTCTTTTTTAATTAGGAATCTTAAGTAAACAAATAGTCATACACGCTAAGTGGCTCATGCACCTTATGTGGTGAGTAGACTAAGAGATCATTCGCCTCGAAAAGCAACCAATTAAGTGTTCCTCTTACCGGTCCCGGAGTACTGGGTCTCAGGCAGGTTCAGGACTTAGGAGGGTATGTTCAGACACGGCCAGGGCATCACACTGGGCATTCTATTTTCTAAACACAATTCCAGACAGAAAAAGACAACAGCTTTGGGTGAAAGGGGTACATACAGATTTGCGTTTATTTTAGAGATCGATTTTTCATCCTTTTTTATCTCTCTTTACACTCTTTTCTCGGTTTGGAGAGTGAAGAGACACACATACGGAATAAGCAGGACACAAGAGGATAAAATGAGAGATGGAGATGGGCGTGCTCGGGCGTGGGTAGAAGGGGAGATATATGGGCGTGCGTGTTCAAGGTTTAACAATTCAGACCTGAATCAGAAATGCTTTACGGTTTAAAACTTTTTTGTTTATGGTTTTATTTTAAAGGTTAAAGTATGCAGGGAAAGAGCAATGTTATTATTATATATATATGTATATATATATATATATATATATATATATATATATATATATATATATATATATATATATTTTTTGCTCCTTTTCTTCTCTTTCTTTTTATTATTTCCATTATCATTGTTACATATTTTACTTATGAATCTATGTATCTATTTCCCAACTGAGCTTTTTCGCGTCCACTATCTTCATACTGCTTCAGGGTGTCAGTATTGTGGATTTGGGAGTGTTCGCGGGTTGGAGGTTGTTTATGTTTTCTTGAGTGAATGTAAGTGTCCATGAGTATTAGGTATGCGTATTTATGTGTATGCATATATATATATATATATATATATATATATATATATATATATATATATATATATATATATATATATATATATATATATGTGTGTGTGTGTGTGTGTGTGTGTGTGTGTGTGTGTGTGTGTGTGTGTGTGTGTGTGCGTGTGTATGTGTGTGTGTGTGTGCGTGTGTGTGTGTATGTGTATGTGTGTGTATGTGTATGCATGTTTGTGCATATGAAAAGCCGAGAGTAAAACGAGGAGGTAAATTTAAGCTGCAATGAAATGCTACTCCAAAACGGCTTCTGATTCCAAAAGCCATATAAGCTCGGCTCTTGTTAGCGTGGCAAGAGAAATCACAGCAATTAAGGATACTGATTTAGAAAAGCAGACAAAAGAATAATCATTTTCGAAATATTTTGACAAATTTAACATTTCCTACAAACACACACTTAAAGTATATAAAAAGAAATCTGTATCTGCGAAAAAATAAGTTCATAATAAGCAATGATATCCAAATAGGATTATACTAATCTATGGCAACGAGCAGTACCTTCAACATCCTATCCAATCGCATTCGTGTTTATTACCATTAATAATTGTATTAGAATTTTAATGCTTTGCAATAAAGAGAATATAGTTTCTGTATGGAGTTGGAGGTGAGTTGTTGCGTGCGGTGAGACATGTTGATGTGTGTGTGTGATTTTTTCTTTTTAGGATTATTGTGACGTATCTGTACGCGGGTGTGCAGACATTACTCTCTCTCTCTTCCTTTCTATCTCTCTCTCTCTCTCTCACTTTCTTACTCTCTCTCTCTCTCTCTCTTACTCTCTCTCTCTCTCTCTCTCTGTCGCTCGCTCGGTCTCTCTCTCCCCGCTTTTCTTGTCTTTAAGTAATTAAGTCTCTAGGACAGGCGTCCGTGATTAAACTGATGTTTGTTGGTCTTTGGAATTATACTACGTGTATTTTTAATTATATGACTTATGGGTAAGTTTAAGGCCTACGAAGCTAGACAAAAAATAAAGCTTAGAGAGAAAGCAATATCAAACACTGGAACTCCTCTTCAGTGCAATCAAGCTGAGAAAGAAAAAAAAAAAAAAAAAAAAAACGGAACGGATATCTTCCTCATGCAATAATCAAACACGACAATGACACCAGGTCAGAGTTCTTCCTCTCCGTCGAGTAAAGTCCGACAACTCGGGTAGAGTCCACACTATCTCGTGTAAAATCGGTCTTCTGATGGTCTGAGCTTCATTTGTGTGTTAATATCGGTAACTTCCCTTTAATGTTGTTTTTCTACACGTAGTCCGCGGACACTCGCTCTGCTTGTGCATGTGGAAAAGCGCGAGTGTGTGGATTCACCGTGTTAATGCTTTCTCTCCCTCTTCTCTCTGTCTGCTGTGCGATTTTTTTTTCTTTTTTCATTATCATCATAATTACTATTATTGTTTGCTCGTTTGTCATTATTATTGTTATGATCACTTCTACTACAACTCTTAGTAATATGATCATTATCACTGTTATTATCATTACTATTATCATGATCATAATTATCATCATTATTGTTTTTTCATTAGCATTATTATGATAGTTAATTATATCAATTATGATAATGATATCATTATAATTATTATAATCATCATTATCATTGATATTACCATCATCATTCCTGTCACTATAATTTAATTCTCATAATTGTTATAGTGTTTGTAAATCATCTCGCCGCCCATGACTCTCCCGCCCACGGTGTTCAAATGGCAATGCAATTCCAGCCGCGTGCAATGTTGCTCTTGCTGAGCGTGATCCTCACCAGAGATTTATTACTTGAACCGATCTATTTTACGGAAACTTTAAATGTTGAGAACGCTGGCAAAGGGCATTATGACCTTACAGTTCTTCTTCTATAATCTCTTTTTCTCTTTCTCGTCTTTGTTTCTCTTTCTCTCTCTTTTATGCCTTTATCTCTTTATAAATCTCTATCTCTTTCTCTCTCTTGTTATGTGTCTTTGTCTCTTTATCTTTGTCGCTCTCTCTCTGTCTCTATCTCTTTCATTCTGTGTCTCTGTCTCTCTCACTGTCCCTCTCTCTCTCTCTCGCTAATTTTGTGTCTTTCTTTACCTCTCTCTCTCTCTCTCTATCTTTCTCTCTCTCTCTCTCTCTCTCTCTCTATCTCTCTTTCTCTCTCTCTCTCTCTCTCTCTCTCTCTCTCTCTCTCTCTCTCTCTCTCTCTCTCTCTCTCTCTCTCTCTCTCTCTCTCTCTCTCTCTCTCTCTCTCTCTCCATCCTTTTTGAAGGTGACATTCTGAAGCAAAAAGTGACCGATTCAAACGCATTTTCAAATCAGAACTTGTTGAACAAAAGGCGAGAGATTATTTAAAAAAAAAATATTCGTTACATCAACGAATCACAAAAATAAGCGTATAAATAAAAGAGATTGGAATGAAGGGAAAATGAGGAAA
>NW_028234417.1:19713629-19721129 GCF_977035675.1 Penaeus japonicus
AATTAAGTTTCTCTTCCCATAACGTACTGACGCAGCTCACAGTTTTTGACATTCTCTCTCTCGAAAATCAAAAGACAGAAAAGGATACTAAACCTTGCAACATTACAAAATTGCATCTCAGCGAAATCCTTTAATTCGCCAACTCATCTCCTTTGTAAAAATGAAGACCCTGAAGAGACAGATTGGCCCATTAAACTGAATCACCAAAAGACCTATAATCAAAATTATTGTTTCTGATCACACAAGAATAAAGAATACAAAAAAATGAAGTATAAAAATATGATATAGTTGGAGAAAAAAAAAAAACACATGCCTGATGATAATATAAGATAATATAAAAATGTAGTCAAGGAAATAATAATAAGTCACATGCCTGATGACAATTACAAGATAATATAAAAATGTAATTAAAAAGAAATGATAATTTTCAGATGCCTGATGATAATCACAGTGACAATTAAGTTCATTGCGCTAATATTTGTAGCATAAGATATAATATATGATAGCAATAAGAATATTGTTGATACCAATGATAGCATCAGCTACTAATGATACTAGCATATCAAAATATAAAAGATAATCATGATATTAATAGTAATAATGATAATGATAATAGTAATTATAATGCCAATAAAAAATAACAATGGAATAGGGATAGAAATCATTGTATTAATAATGATTAATAATAGTCAATAGATAATGAATAGATAATGATACTGATGCAAATAATGATAATGTCACAAAAAGAATGATATTGTTGATGACTATAATAGAAATGATAATATTGATAATAATGATGATAATAGCTATAATGATAAAAACGAAGATAAAGTTACTAATGATAGTAGTGAAATGATGATTATGATGATGATAATGAGAATGATTTTAATTATAATGATGATAATAAGAGTACAGATAAAAATAATAATGATAATAGTAGCATTAATAATAATGATAGGAATAGTAATAAGAGTTGCTATAACAATAAAGATGATGATGATAATAATAATAGTAACAACAACAACAATAATGACAATAGTAATGATAGTAATGATAATGATACAATAATGACAAAAACTGATAAAGATAACAATGCTTATAATGATAATGACTTCGCAGACATCACGGTAGTTGACATCTTGCTTGTTCTCTGTTTGTTTCTTTTGTCTATACGGCTATGCTATTATATGTATTTGCTAGCCACGTTCTCCATTCATTAAACTGCATAATACCTAACCAGGTTGTGATTAATTCCCCATACCAGTCTTGCCATCACCAGGGACTGATCAGCTTCCTAGAACCTAGTATGGGCGTTATACCTCAGGGACAAATAGGACGGTGAGGCTAGTCTGCAGCACCTCCGATTAATTACAGGGAATGATACAGGCAGTGTTACAGAGGCGAAGTTTGCATTGCGAAAAAGAGCGGATGATATATGATTGCTTATTGAATGAACTTATGCATGATTCGATTAGATTATAGCTGATTTTTATCTGATAATGCAGTCAGTACAAAATTGCATTTATCAGTTGTAAGGACATACTTATACGAAATGTATTGTTTTCATCTTACGATCTTCAGAAATAACGAAAGCATTAATCTCCCAAGGACAAGCCGGTGCTTATGCAATAACTAAACCAAGTGTGGAAAATCAGATATGCAGATCATAAATTCGGGAGTGAAGTCGAGAGCATCGGGGGGCAGGTCCAATCAGTCCTTCCATGATTCGGGAGGAGAAATTGAGTAGCGGTAATCCCGAAGGAAGAATATATTGGGAGTGGATTGGAGGTGAGCAGAATGTCTGACTACACGAAGAGTGTGAAACTGGTAACTGGAAGGATAATGATGAACGTCATCAACGCATATGCCTTACGTAAGGAGTGTGAGATGGATGGGAAGGAAGACCGGCGTGAGGTTGAAGGCACAAGATGGCGATTGGAACTCCAATTAATGAGCTTGTTGGTTATGGAGCAAAGATGAAGGGTGAATGCGATTTCAAAGAGAGGAATTTGGAAGACCAGATAATGGCGAATTTTGCCGCAAGGATGGACATGGCTTTGTTGGAGTTGTATTTTAAGAAATAAGAAGAGCACACGAGGGCATATACGAGTGAAGGGAAGATCACTAGTTGATTATCTCACATACAGCGATTGAGTTGGTAAATTGGTGGCAGGAAAGAGCGTAGCTAAACAGCATGGGATGATGGCGAAGATGAGGAAGATAGTGAGAGCTGATGATGGAATTCGAAGCAAAAAGGGAGGTGTGTCAGAAGTGCTTGGTGATGGTGAAGAGGCACTCGACGTCTGGGCTACTACTGCAGAAGAGGTGAGGTGGGAGAGACAGCTAAGAAGGTACACAAGGAAGTAGAAGAAAAGAAAAAAGTCCCGAAAGGCATGAGGACCAAAAAGATGATGATAAAGAACTGATATCACCAGGAGACAGGAAAGAGATGGCAAAGGCTAAGGAAAAGGCGCATATATTTTACCCAGATAGTTTAACAAAGTCTTGGCAAGTGAAAAGAGGCCTAGGGAGTGGAGGAATTCCCTGGTAACAATCTTTAAGAACAGGAGTGATGTGCGGAGCTGCAGGAACGAGAGAGGTAAAAATCTAATTAGCTCTTGCAAGAAGTTACGGAAGAGACGAGTAGAAGGCAGGCTGTGAGAAGATGTACTTATGATTGGGATGAGGATAAAGATGATAACGATAATTATGATAACATCTTTTATTATCATCATCATGATATATAATGATATCACTATCATCATTCTCCTTATTACTTATCTTTATTATTATCATTATCATTGTTATTATCATCATTATTATCCTAATTGTCCTTATTATCACTATCTGTATTATTGTTATCATTATAATTATCATGATTATCATTATCATTGTAATTATTATCATTATTATAATTATTATTATATCATAATCATTATTATCACCATTATCGTTATCCGCATCGTCCTTATTATCACCAATATCATAATTTTCCGTTAAACCAATATTAAACTATTATCATTATCTTTTTTTTTTCATTAGTATCATTATGACCATTTAAGTTATCATCTATCATTGTTATAAATTCCATTGTTATCATCAACATTTCTGCTAATTATCCTTAAATTCATCCTCTACTTCTGCTCAAAAACGAGACTGAAAAACAAAATTAAAGTAAGTGTCATTTGGTAATTACCGTCATAAACATAAGTATACGAAAAAAAAAAAAATCTGTACATGATCTTAGAATACGGGCTTTTATATTAATATATGCTATTCTCCGGTGATTGTGCCTACTTGTCGAAAGCTATTAAGATTGTGGAATCCATATGGAACAGCGTATACACAAGGACAAAGTGCAAAGACAAGTATATTCCTACTTACGCCCCGAATAACAAAGGCATATAAAACTCCATGCAAGAACGACCGGAAATGCTAATCAGCTCACAATGGAACCGCATGTACCATTACCCCTCCCCCTTTACCCCTCCCACCCCACACCCTCCCTCCTAAAAAGAAAAAAAAGAAAAAAAAAAAAAAATGACATGATAAACGCAACTCTATTTTTTCACGAAATTAAGAAACTGTGAATAAGGCTTTTTCCGCTACAATAGCATTCCGATCCCCGAGCAATGCGCCATTTCTCAAAGCCTGAAATTACAAAGATTACCCCAGGGTATCTTTTGCTAGATAAGATTGCTGTATTCCGGCGATTTTCACCCCGTCTGCACCGAGGCACTTTGCACTATTATTGTATTACATCACCCACACTCACCCTTAGCGCCGCGGCCATATATTACTCAATCTACAGACAAATGCTCTGGTATCTGATCCTTATGTCAGTTATCTCAGTCAGAATATTACGTGCAATATACCCAAAAGAAGTCTTCTTCTTTTCTTTAGTTGTATAATGCAGATACAAAAAGTTTCAAATCAGTTCCCTTACACATTCATGTTGTTCTTCAATTTACATATCTATGTCGTTTTTCCTCTTGCTCCCTTTGAAGTAGATTTAAGAACTTTACCACAATAAAGTTTCCAACTTTATAAAGGAAATATTGACGTAGGAGAGTAGAGGAGATGGACTTGCCCCCTGATCATGAATGTGAATAACTCTGAGTGTTTCTATGGTGTTATCACCTACCCTCTATCCTCTCTTTCTCTCTAATTGGCATTATATTTTAAGTAGATGTATTTCCCGTATAGATACGCACATTTCTTTTCCCTCTCTCTAAAAACCATAGGTTACGGAGAACGCCCCTCCCCCCCTCAAAAAAAAAGAAAAAAAAAAAAAATCAACGCAGCATACTCATCCATCCCAATCATACTGCGTGGGGAATCCCCTTGAAAATTACCCTCTAACTTTCAGAGCAAAGCCTTTTGGTCCTTCGTGATAAGAACCCAGATGCCTCAGAACCCCCCCAACCCCCATCCCCCACCCCTATCCCCCATCCCCCACCCCACCCCACTCCACCTCACGCACCTGCGTTTGTCACACCTCTGACCTTCAAGAGTGCTCGGAGTTTTAACAGCATGTATTATGGGGGGGGGGGGGGAAGAGCGGGTGAATGAGTACACGGGATGGGTAGCCTGGATGGGTAATGGGAGGGGTAAGGTGGATGGGTTTTGGGATCTTGGGGAGGGTTTGGGAAGGAAGGGGAGGACAGGGAGGATGGCTTGGCAGGGAGGAAGTATAAGACAAACAGGAGGGGGAGAGAGAAGAGTAGAGGGGAGAGAGGGGGGTAGGGGATAGGGCCGAGGTAGGAAGGGCGATGAGAGTGAGATATAAATGGGGTGAGGCTGGGGTGGGGGTAAGTGGCGGGGGGGGGGGGTGTAAGAAGGGAAGGGGGGGTTACGAAGAGGTTACGTAAATGACCATAAATCACCCAGTGCTCTCGGAGCGTCCCGGCAGGCACGTTGAAACAACAGCGACGAGAGTTTATCAGCAAGACACACACCAGCAGTGACAACATGAGTGTAAGTAGCACGATAGAAAACGGAATGATGATAATGTCAAGAAGCGCTTGTTGCTTTTTTCTTTTTTTTCTTTTTTTTTAATGGAGAAATATGTTCGCGCTCGAGACGAAAATTCCGCGTCGCCAATATCCAGAAGGAGAGATTCAGGCAATGAACAAAAGGTCAAAATATGTAATTACTGGGGCCAGATTAAAAGAAATTTTAACAAAGAAAATACGACCCAGAGGCTGGTTTCAAACAAAAGACAAGTTAAAAAGGGAAATGGAGAAAAGGAAATAAATTACATACCAAGTAATGAGGGAAAAAATGAGATATCACTTTTGAATAACAATACATGCGTAGGATGTGTGTCTGTGTGTGAATCATTTTGAATTTATATGAATGTGGTATGCTCTTGCACACACACACACACAAACACAAACACACATACCACACACACGCACACAAACATCTCCTTTTATTTCTTTATTTCTGTTTTATTTCTCTATTCATTTTACTTCCCTTCTTTTCTATGTTTTAAGCACTACCTTAATCATTCTAATTATCAAATCTTTTCTATGCTTAGGAAAAATAGACTTAGATTTGAGGGCTGCAATTTACACAGTGCAATCTTCCCTAACCACTTTTCTAGAAATTACAACATACTAATATCACATAGAATAATATTCATAACAGCAACGATAATTATTATGATAATAACAATAATTATCAAAATAGTGATAGTGATAATAAAAATGATGAAATTATGATATCAATGATAATCTTAATGATGATAACAGTAATCATAAAATTAACAATTATAATAAAAATACTGTTGAAGGGTATTTAAATGATAATAATAATAATTGTGATAACGATGATAGTAATATTAATAATCGTAATGACAAAGATAATACTGATGATAATAATGATAACAATAATGATAATGACAACAACATTAGTGATGATAGTAATAATGATCACAATCATAATAACAGTAATTTTGATACCACAATGGCAATAATGATTACATCACTAATGATACAAATGATAATGATAACAATGATGATAAAATGTACTACTACTAATAATAATGACAATAATAATGACGATGATGATAAAAAAATAATGGTAATGAAAACAGAAATGATAGTAATAACAATAATAATAATGATGATGATGATGATGATAATGATAATGATAATGATAATGATAATGATAATGATAATGATAATGATAATGATAATGATAATGATAATGATAATGATAATGATAATGATAATAATAATAGTAATAATAATAATAATAATAATAATAATAATAATAATTATTATTATTATTAATATAATAATAATGATACTAATGATAATAATAATAATAATAATGATAATAATAATAATAATAATAATAATAATAATAATAATAATGATAATAATGATAATCATAATAATGATGATGATGATAATAATAATAATAATAATAATGATAATAATAGTAATAATAATGATAACAATGATAATAATAATAATAAGAAGAATAGTAATAATAATAATAATAGTAATAATAATGATGATAATAACAACAATGATAATAATAATAGTAACAATAATAACAATGATAACAACAACAACAATAATGATAATAATGATAATGGTAAAACAAAAAAGAATGATAATAATGATAACAATAATGATGAAGTGAATAAGAATTACAATAACAATAACAGTAACAATGATAACAATCATGGTGATAATGACAATCATATTAATGATAAGAAAAATATGATATAATAATGAGAAAATAAGAAGATGATAAGAAAAATGATAATGATAATGATGATGATAATGAAAATGATAATAATGATAATTGTGATAATAATGATAAGAAATAATAATAATGATCATGGTAATAATGAAAAAAATGATAATACTACTAATAATAATTAGAGTAATAATAACAATCATGATAATCATAGTAATAATAATAATGAAAACAATAATATCAGCAACACTGATAATAGTAAAAATGATAATAGTATCAATAATGGTGTTGATAGGGATAATGAGAACACAACAGTGATCATGGAAGTAATATTCAGAGAGAAACGAAACGAATTATGGTAATCCATTACTAAGTATAAATGTATACATTTAAATTTATAATAATTATAAATTTAATTATAGTCTTGAAATCAGTTACGGTGATGGTGATGATGATGATGATGATGATGATGATGATGATAATGATGATGATAAAGATGATGATGATGATAATCATAATGATAATGATAATGATAATGATAATGATTGTGATAATGATAATGATAATGATAATGATGATGATAAGATGATGATGATGATATGAACAAGAAAAATAGCAAGAAATCTAGTTGTTACACGGGGGAAAAAATCTTTTCATTAGCAAGTCAGGAACAGCTTTTTTCACCGCAACATCCAATTGCTAATTAATATGCAAATCCATTCCATAGTATCCCTTCACTTTGCTGATGATATTCGCAAAAGATATATATATTTTTTTTGTGTG
>NW_028234417.1:19731129-19733629 GCF_977035675.1 Penaeus japonicus
TCATAACACACACGTTCATTAGCATGGCCTGAGGGAGCGTCAGCCAAGCTGGGTCAGGGGAAGTAGAATTACGTCCGTTGGCTTTGGTAAATTTCAATCGAATTATCCAAACAGGAACTGCATTTTGAGTTCAAGTCGAGGTAAATATCAGCGTATTTGGAAATTCTTTATATTTTGAGGATATTATCCTCTTAACTTGGAGAGTTTCTGTTTCAAATCAATGTATGAAATTTGAAATGATAGTAGTTAGTATAATAATGAAGGGAAGTATAAATGAGAACAAGTGACTTAAAACACACGAACTTGCAAAAAAAAAAAAGAAGAAAAAATAGCACGGCGCATTCAAAGATGACTTTCTGCACAAAAGGGCGAAATCAACAGGAGAAAGATGGAGCGGAGTGCATGGAAGAGAATCGGTACGACGAAACGCCGGGACTACCGGGGGGGGAGGGGGCGAGGAAAGCAGAACAGGGGATGATGGAAAGCAGACTGGGGCGGGGGGGGGGGGGGGGGGGGGGGGGGGTTCTTCTCGTGTTCCTTGATGACAGGAACGATTATGATGCCAAAGTGTTCCGGGTACACGAGCGTCTGCTCATCCCGAAGGAGAAAAGGACAGGGAGAGAAGGAGAGGTGTAGATATATAGTGTTTATATATCCACATATACATTTCTAATATAAGATCATTGTTTTAGTGTGGCATTAATATACGAATTATACATTACATACATACATACAGTGTATGAGGTTGGGGATTGTTTTGAGGTGGTTGTGGTGTGGGGTGTGGGGTGTGGGGGCTGACATATATTAGATATTTGTGTATACTAGATAAGTGTGTTATTTATATATGATATAGTCTAAGTATTTATATGTATAGTGATATTATATATATATTATATTAAGTATATATATATATATATATATATATATAAATATATCGATATCTATGATATACACACACACAAAAACTCACACACACACACACACACCACAACATCACACAAACACACAGCATTATATATATATTATATCTATAATATATATAATATATTATATATATATATAAAATATAATATATATAGGTGGGTGCATATTCTATGATATATATATTATTATATTATATATATTTTTTATATAGAATATAAATATATATATTTAATATAATATATATCTGATATGTATACACACACACACACACACACACGCTCTCACAATTTGACTTATTTATATATATATATAATAAAAATATATATATATTTTTATATATATATTATATACTTAATATCCTTACAAAATATATTCATATAATATATATATATTATTATATATAAATTATATATATATATATATAATATATACATACATAAATTAATAATATATTTAGTATATAGATTTATATATTATATATTTATATATATATATATATAATATATTATATAGTTATATAAACTCTCTCTCTTCTCTCTCTCTCTCTCTTATATATATATATATATATGTATATAGATATTTTATATAATATTATATATATATAAGTAACTTATATATTATATATATATAATATATATAAATATATATAGATATAATATATAAGTGTTAGAAGTGTGTATGTCGTGTAATTTCGTTCTCTCCTTTCAAAACAGAAATGATTTAATTTAAGTAGGCGCATAACAAGATATATCTATATATATATATTATACTATATATTTATATATATAATATATATAAATATATATATATAATATATATAAATATATATATATATATATTATTATCTTATATATATATATATATATATTATATATATATTTATAAAGAAATATATATATATTTATATGTATCACACACACACACACACACAAACCACTATTTATATATATATATATATTTAATATATAATATTTATATATAGATATATTATATATATCTAAATTATATATATATACATATATACAATTAATACATATATATATATATCTAGTATAACAAATCCTAGATATATATATATATCTATATATATATATTATATATATATTGATATATCATACATATATACATACATAAATATATATATATATTTACTACTATATATATAGTATATATATATAAATTTATCTATATATTATAAGATATATTATATTATAATCTCTCTCTCTCTCTCTTTCTCTCTCTTCTTTATAAATATATATATATATATAGTATATATATATATATATGATATATATATTTATATATATATTGAATTTTGAATATATATTAATATATATA
Source organism: Penaeus japonicus (assembly GCF_977035675.1). Classification (NCBI taxonomy): domain Eukaryota; kingdom Metazoa; phylum Arthropoda; class Malacostraca; order Decapoda; family Penaeidae; genus Penaeus; species Penaeus japonicus. The sequence continues at coordinate 19,733,392 of NW_028234417.1, forward strand.
TATATATAACTATAAGTGTGTGTATGTGTGTATTTCGTTCTCTCCTTTCAAAACAGACATGATTTATTTCTAAGGTGCTATTCTCTTCTGCATTATAGATACAGATTAACATATCACAAAGACGTAAACGCAAGTAATCATGGAGCACGAATTTCTCATTTAGTCTCTTATAACCGTTATTTCAATTTCATTGTATCAAAAATATTCTTATTCACTATTAAACATATTTTCATTGAAC
>NW_028234417.1:19826173-19828673 GCF_977035675.1 Penaeus japonicus
AGACGGGCATGAATTATGATAATGATGATAATAATATGATTATAATAGGAAATATATTAGCAACAATATTGATGATAATAGCAATAGCAAGAGTAACAACAGCTACATCAATAGTGATACATAGCAATAGCAATACATAACAATGATAGGAATAACAATCATATTGATAGTAATAACTCTGATAATTGATAATGATAACAATGATAACGATAATAATAACAATAACTATAACAAATATAATCGAAAATAATCAGAATGATATTAAAGATGAAAGGCAAACCGTGCAACAAGGATTCCCAAAATCCACATCATATACAGGCCTTCGATCAACATACTAAAACCCTTACTGCAAAGCTCTTTCTCTGCAATGCAACATCTGTCGACTTCATTCTGCATCATACTGGAACAGTCTTTAAATATACATCATACTCTTGGCAAAGCAATTATTCCACGCTTTATGTACAAAGAAAGCACCAAAGCTTTACTTCGGTAAGCTAGGAATTTGAAAATCAACAAATTACTGAATCTGCAATGATCGAATTTAGTTTCATGATCACCATTATATAACTTGTGTCAAAGCTAGCGTTATCATCCCTATTATCGTGTCTTATTCATTAGTTTCCTTTTTGTTAACATTTTCAGGAATTATTCAATCAATCTACGCCCCCGTCATTATAATGATATTTATGGTAATAATGAATGTAATCATGATGATCATCCTTATGATTATGATAATAAAAGTTATTGTGATAACAGTTATGATAGCAAAGATAATGGTAATAATGTATCAGTAATGATGAAGAGGGTGGCGATGATGATGATGATGGTGATGATGATGATGATGCTGATGATGATGATGTTGATAATGATGATGATTGATGATGATGGTGGTGACAATGATAATGATAATGATAATAATAATAATAATAATAATAACAATAATAATAATAACGATAATAATAACAATGATAATAGTAATATTAATGATACAACTACTATTAATGATAGTAATAACAACATCAATGATGATAATAATAATAATAATAGTAATAATAATAATGATAATGATAATAGTAATGATAATAATCATGATAATAATTATGATGATGATGATGATGATGATGATGATGATAATGATAATAATATTAATAATAATAATAATAATAATGATAATAATAATAATAATAATAATAGTAGTAGTAGTAATAATGATAATGATAATAATGATAATAATAATAGTAATAATAAAAATGATAATATAATGACAAAATGATAATGTTAATAATTAAAATATGGATAGATAATGATAATAACAATACTGCAAATAACAGTGATGATAATGATAACAATGATAGTAATAATAAGAAAAACAATCATAATTCACATAATCATTACCATTACCATGACACTAGTTCTTCAAAAAACAGAAAAAAAAAAGAATGCCGATACAATGCACTATAGTGACGAGACCATGCGGTGGCACAGGTTAAGATGTGATGTGCATTTCGTTGCAAAATGACATTTCTTTCCCATTTAAAAGCTAATGGGAATGAATTGCTATGTATGTCAAAAAGTATATAGATCTAAAAAAACATAAGACAAATAAAGATGAAAAGGACAGAAATAAACCGAAACATAATAGACATAACAAATAAAAAAAAATGAAATAGGAATAATAAAATATAGATGATCGAATACATATATATATTTTTTAAAGAACCCCATTTCTCAGTTCCGATTTGGTTCGTTCATTCAAAGTTAATCAACCTTATTTCTTTCGCTCTCGCTCTTTCTTTCTTTCTTTCTTCCTCTCCTTTCAGAGAAATCCAAAAAGAGTATAGACTTCATCGTTAAAAATGCATGCAAGTGAGGCTAGTCTTCCCGGAAGTGACTTTTCCCTTAGAGAGTTGATGAACGGAATCATTTATGAAGATAAAAAAAAAAAAATATAAGACAAATAAAATAAATATGGATTCCATCAAAATGCATGAAGGTATGACAGAAGGGGGAAGGAGGAAGAAGAAGGTGTTTATAGTAATGAAATTATAATATCAATAATAATTAGTATAATTACAATAAGGATGATGACAATGATAATAGCAATAACAAAGATTATAAAGACTGTTTATAGAATATGATTGTGATAAAAACGTTTGAAGAGGGTAAGAGGAAGAGAAAGAGAAAGATATACGGGAGGTAAAATAACCATAATAGTCTTATATATGTTTGTTTGTTTATATGTGTGTGTGTATGTTCGCTTTTTGTGTTTGTGTGAGTTCACCATGTTTTATTGTTTGGCTCATTATTGTTGTGGAGGCAGATTGCCAGTGAATTACTCTTGTTTTGTGTGATTGATATTGGGATTCTTCGCCTGGGTAGGTCGAGAAAGTTTTGGTGCGGTCGAGCCGAGTTTCGAACTCGACCCCTGGGAAGTGGAATGGTCACTCGCCCATTACTGGCGGGGAGAAGTATCGGTGATTTTTTCATGTTTTTTATTTTT
>NW_028234417.1:19838673-19841173 GCF_977035675.1 Penaeus japonicus
AGGGAGAGGGAGAGGGAGAGAGAGTGATGGAGAGAGAGAGAGAGAGAGAGAGAGAGAGAGAGAGAGAGAGAGAGAGAGAGAGAGAGAGAGAGAGGGAGAGAGAGAGAGAGAGAGAGAGAGAGAGAGAGAGAGAGAGAGATGGAGAAGAAGAAACACACACAATCACACACACACACACATACACACATACAAATCGCTTATAAACTTACAAAACCAAAGGAAAAGATTCTCTCCGCAAAACTGCTGAAATGCATTTCGTTTTCTTACGATAGACTAACAATATGAAATTCCCTTCTAATCATCTCGAAACAATAAAGCACTCTGCCAATAAGAGAGCTGAATTGACCAAAAGTTTTCCACGAATAAAACGTCATTTTCAGACCCACTGCCAGACGGATGTTTCACCCACTCGTTCATCTGGAATCAATCGTCCAGTTTTTTTCTTATTTTTTATTTTTCCCCCCGTATATGCACTTTTTCCTTAAAGAATTTTTTTTTTTATATGCCAGAATAAATGTTGGATTTACTCTTCCATTACCCCCGTAATACTGAGAGCTGGGTTTAATTAGCCCGGTTGAGTGCAGTGATCTGCGAGTTCGTATATAGATTTCTGTGTGTGTTCTGTTCTCTCTCTTCAATCATTTAATTGTTGACTGTATCTTTTCTGTCTGGTTGTCTGGCCTTTTTTATTATTTATATGTCTGTCTAAATGCTACGGTTTATCGGGTCATCTGTTTAACTGTTAACAAATCTGCCTATATTATCATCCATCTAGCTATCTTTCTATCCATTCATCTAAACCGCTAACCATCTATCTACCCATCTATCTATCTGTCTATCTACACTTTTTTTTTTCTTTCATTCTTTTTTTTTTCAGGAACACATTTACCTTTTCTCTCTACCGTGTTCCAAAGCTAATCAACCACTTCATCCAAGTCCCGCCCATTTCCCAGACTCTCACACGGTATCCAGATTCCATAGACGAACGCTGCTCCGGCCGAGGGAATGCACAGGAGAATTCACAGTTTATTACTCCGTCCAAAAAACAATTTTATTTTTGTGACTCCCCTTCACAGTTCGGATTTTCTTTTGTGGAGGGGAGGGGGTGAATGGGGGAGGGGTAGGACTGATAGATTTGACATATGAATGTATGTATGTATGTATGTGTGTGTGTGAGAGAGAGAGAGTGAAAGAGAGAGAGAGAGAGAGAGAGAGAGAGAGAGAGAGAGAGAGAGAGAGAGAGAGAGAGAGAGAGAGAGAGAGAGAGAGAGAGAGAGAGAGAGAGAGAGAGAGAATATGAGAGAGAGGGTTAAAGGAGAGGGAAAATGTAGAAAGAATAAAAGTGAGTGAGTGATAGGCTGTATCTTTGTGTGTGGGGTGGGTGGGGGGTGGGGGAGGAAAAGGAGGAGGAAAAGGGAAGTTACGTTCATTTGACAGACAGGAAATGAGAATAAAATCCTCGATGTTGAAGACATTTCATTAAAAAAATAATAATAATAAAGAAAAAAAAAGAAGCATGACATGTCTATTATCCTGTCTACTCTCTATATCTCTATCCGGTTCACTTAACACACTAACGCTAAAAAAACGGAAAACGACGAGGTCAGGGATGAACTATAGGTCATTCCTCTGGCCGGGTCGCACCTCACAAACGCTGCGACATCAAAGCAGTCAGACTTTTAGTGCATAGTTCGGTGGGAGGGAGGAGGTAGGGGAGAGGGTGAGGGAAAGGGTGGGGGAGAGGGTTAGAGAACGAGGGGGAAGGGGATGGGAGGGCGTGAGGGAGGGAGAGGGCTGGAGAGGGAGAAAGTGAAGATGAAAGGGATAAGGGAAAAGTAGGCGAGAAAGAGAGAGAGAGAGAGAGAGAGAGAGAGAGAGAGAGAGAGAGAGAGAGAGAGAACTAGGGAGATGGGAGGGTAGGAGAAAAAGGGAGGGAGGGGGGGAGGAGTGTTAGGTAGGGAGATAGGGAGGAAAGGAGTGTTAGGTAGGGAGGGAGGGAGGGAGGGAAGAAAGGAGTGCCATGGAGGGAGTAGAAAGATGAGGGGATAGACATATGAGAGGGACCAGTGGGAGGAGTTTGGGAGTTGATTAATGGGAGGTTGGGGGAGTGGTGGGGGGAGGAGGGGCGAGAAGGGAAGGAAGCGACAGGACGAGGGCGGAAGTGAGTGGGCGAAAAGGAGTGTTCTATCACTGCTTATTCATTCTCTCACTCTCTATCTCTCTCTCTTCTTCTCTCCCTATCCATCTCTCATTCCCTCGCCCTCTTTGTCTCACCCTCTTTCTCCCGCTCTCCCGCTTTCTCTTCCGCGATCTCTCCTCTTCTTCTCCCTCCACTGTTCTCTCTTTCTCTCCCCCCCCCCCTCTCTCTCTCTCTCTCTCTCTCTCTTTCCCTCCCCCTTCTCCCCCTCGCCAGAAGTGGGTCAGTGCACGACAGAGCGGCATTAGGCCCTCCAACTCGAGGACTGAGCTCCCGAAATCCTCAGAAACATCCTAACCCCAC
>NW_028234417.1:19908673-19913673 GCF_977035675.1 Penaeus japonicus
GTAGTCGCTGGTGAATATACATGCAGCAAACTATGATTTGAATCTTACTATAATTTCGTGTCCTTATTATAAAACTTTCTGATCTATTGAAAAATGCAATGAACATTTTCATTCTCTTCGACATTAAAAGGTTACCTCGGTGAAGAAAATACTGAATAAGAAAAGCGCACTTCATAGCAATGTTTCTTATATTACAGGTGACGTTTATATAAGCCAAATTAAGGGTGGGAAAGTCAGAGAAAATATACATTTCAGGGCGGGCGGGCGTGTTCATTTTCGTTATGCTATAAGTTGTTTCAGAACACTTCGATTTGTAAATCCTTTGGCAGGATTAGACATAGCTTTTTGAGAATCTGTGATGATATACGCCTAGAAAATGTTATTTCAAATTACAAAAAGAAGAAAAAGAAAGGGAAAAACCTAATCTAAAGATGCTCAGAAATGTTATAAAGGAACACAATTCTTCGGAAAATTAGGGTAAAGCTTCATGTAAAATTCTAACACAAACACAGTACATGCTGATTATAACAACACTAAAGCGTACACCTAATGTTAACCCATGCAAGCAAACCATTTCATTCATTCATAACGGTCAAAGCTTTCATCCTCGGAGCGGATATGAAAAGACATTCAAACTCAGACATCTGACTGACGAAATTCATTAACTATTGTAACATTAATCCTCTGACGTAAATGAATTGTCAACGCGTATTTATATTCACACAAAGATCCACCATTAGAGTAAATGGCGTCGTTAGATTTCCATTTTAATTCTAATATTTCTCACTTTCCTTAAAAAAAAAAAAAAAAAATAAAAAAAAAAATAAAAAAATATATATAAACATCTGGTTAATAAACCTCCAGACATTATCTCACCTTACATCTCCTACATCCTCTTTTGTTTATGTCTTTCCCAAAATTCTTTTTTTTCTTCTTTTCTTTCTTTTCTTTCATCTCCTTCTAAGGTAACTAGACCGCATGATTTATGGAAACGAAGGAGGCCGCCGTTCCTGACTGTCATCTTCCATCACTTTTCTAATGCAGGAAGGGGGAGAGGCAGGAGTAAAAGGCCTGTAGTTGAGGGAAGATGGATGGAGGGGGAGGGAGGAGGGAGTTGGAGGGAAACGGAGGAGGAGAAAAAGGTGAAACGGAGGAGGATGGGGGGGGGGGGAGTTGGGGGGGGGGGGGCCGGATGGTGGGGATGGAGTGGTGGTGGGGGCGGGGGGGGGGGGTGGAGGGGGGGGAAAAAAAGAAGGTGGAAGGATGCGTAGGAGGAGGAGGAATAAAAGGTGGAGGGATACGGAGGAAGAGGAAAAGGAGAAGGTGGAAGGATACGTAGGAGGAGGAGAAGACGGTGGAGGAAGAGGTGGTGGTGGAAGAGACGGTGAGAGGAGTATGAGAAGGAAGGGAAAGGAAGGCACGAAATGAGCGAAAAAATAGCGGCGGAGGAAAAGGAGGGGGTGGAGGAGGTGGAGGAATAGAGGAGGGGGGGGGGGGGAAGAAAGGGGAAAAGGAGAGAAAAGAGTATGAGAAGGGTGGAGACGGGGAAGATAAGACATGGAAAAGATGGAGGAGGAAGCAGGAAGAAAGAAGAAGGAGGAGAGAATGACGGTTGGAAAAGGTGAAAGAAGATGATATCGATGATGAGGATGAGGATAATATCGAAGATGGCATAATAATGATGATGCTAAATGAGTAAATACAAAAGAGAAAAAAAATCGCAAGCAAAAAAAAAAGAAAAAAAAGAAAAAAAAAAAAACGAGGAGAAAGACATAGCAGAGAAAGATGGAAACACAAGAAAAAACGAACAAAAGGGAACGGATGAAGGGGGAAGAGAGGACAAGAATTAGAAGCAAATGGAATAGAAATAAATTGAAATTGGAATATAATTTTCAAAGATTATCATTATACTTATGATTATAATTATCATGATAATGCTAATGATAACGATAACGATATTTTTTTTTATAAAAATGATAAAACAATAACAATTATTTTAACAATTTTGATAACAATAAAAGCAGTACTGACAACGATAGTCGCGGTAATAAAGATAATGATAATAATAATAATAATAATAACAATAATAATAATAACAATAATAATAATAATAATAATAATAATAATAATAATAATAATAATAATAATAATAATGACAATAATAAGTAATAACAATGATTTCAACACCGATGGTGATCACGATAATCATGATGATGATAACAACAACAATCATTTGATAAGATTGATAATTATACGAAGAATGATAATGCTAATAACAAAAATATGAATACCAATGATGATTATAATAGTGATAATAAAAATATCGATAACGATTATAACAGTGATGATAGTAATGATAATGATAAGGATAATAATGATAGTAATGATGATAATGATACTGTTTATTATGCCTGTAGAAATACTGATCATAACGATTATAATGATGATAGTGATAATAGCAATAAAAATAAAGAAAGTGAAAATAAAAGTTAAAATGACACACATACACACACGCTCTCTCTCTCTATCTCTGCCTCTCTCCTTCTCTCTTTCAGTCTCTCTCCTTCTCTTTGTCTCTCTCTCGTTCTCCCTCTCTCTCTCCGTCTCTCTGTCTCTGTCTCTCTCTCTCTCTCTCTCTCTCTCTCTCTCTCTCTCACCTTCTCTCTCTCTCTCTCTCTCTCTCTCTCTCTCTCTCTCTGTCTCTCTGCCTCTCTGTCTCGCTCTCTCTCGCTCTCCTCTCACCTTTTTCTCTCTCTCCTCTCTCTCTCCTCTCTCTCTCTCTCTACTTTTCTCTCCTCTTCTCCTCTCGTCACCTTCTCTCCGTCTCTCTCTCTCTCCTCTCTCAGCTCTCTCTCTCACACACCTCACACTATCCTCACACCTTCTCCTCTCGTCGTCTCTCTCTCTCTTATCTCGCCGAGGTCTCTATCTCTCTCTCTCTCTACTCTATCTCCTTCATCTCTCTCTCTCTCTCTCTCTCTCTCTCTCTCTCTCTCTCTCACACCACACCTTCACAAACACTCACACTACACACACACTCTCTCTCTCTCTCTCGCTCTTCTCTCTTCACATATATATATAGGATACTACTATTATCATATTTATATATATATATAATATATTTATATATATATATATATATAGATAGGTATATGGATACATATATAATATATATTATATATAAATATATATATACTATATTATATATATATATATATATGGTATATATACTTATGTATAAGATATATACGTATATATATACATATAGGTTATATATATGAATATATATACTATAGATTTATATATATTTATAATATATATTCTTATAGAATTAATATATGTATATAGATACGGATATATATAACCTATAATAATGATATATATAATATATTTATATATATAATATATATGATGTATATATATATATATATCTATATATATAATATAAATTTTTATATATATATAGATATATCTGCAATATACACTTACGCAGACGAACTTAAATGCATGCGAATATCAAAACAACCATAGCTTCAGCCTCCCTGTCCCCATTTCCACAGTAACGACGCACAAAAAAATCCTTTTATCAACAATTTACCATCCTCTGTCATCACAGTATAATAGATTACGTAGAGAATGAAAAGAATTCATTCCCTGAATTTCCATATCCAAGAGGAAAATATGAACTATACACCCACAAAATTCGAATATATAAAAAATATCATGATACACATCCAATCATGCAGAATATCAAGAATGCTTCCATCATATTTATCCTTAGAATATGAAAACATTAGTAAGAGATCTTATTAAAATAAAACAAACTATAATTAACAGCATAAAGTCGTGTTTAAAACAATAGTCCTCATTTATGCAGTTGCTTATACTCCAAGTTCCACTAAGCCCTTGCTTGACACACTTTCCACGTTAAAAGCCTTACAAGACGACAGCAACACCTTTAATAACTTACAACTGCTGCCAGGCTTTATCGTTGCACATATTTCATTGACTGAAATATCAAGGGCATTTATAGTTTATGGGATTGTTTTATTGCTGACGAAGAGAATGGGAAATTTCCGTTCGTTCGTTTTGTTGGAAACATATCATCCTCTTATGAAAATATAACACCTGTTTGTGCGTAAAATTTCACACGCTCTGACGAGGAAAAAATCGTGTGTGTGTATATGTGTGTGTGTGTGTGCGTATGTGTATGTGTTTGTGTGTGATATAAACACACACACACACACACACACACACACACACACACACACACACACACACACACACACATATATATATTATATACATAGAGAGAGAGAAAGAGAGAGAGAGAGAGAGAGAAAGAGATAAATAGAGAAAGCTAAAAGGGGATGGGGGCGGTGGAGAGCGAGAGAGAATGACGAAAGAAAGAAAGAAAGGATAAAAAAAGATGAGGACATTAAAAACAACAACACACCACCTCCTTGTGATTTTGCGTCTGCGTTCTAATATTAGTCTATCGAAATATTCTTTTGCTTCCCTGAACAAGTGGACGGTCCACTGGATATGAATTTTTGCTTGAGGGACCATTGTGTGAGTTTAATAGACGCAGGCACCGATGCGGACGCGGATTGTAATATGTGCAGGACGGCTGAGGTTCATTCTAAATTCTACGTCAATTGTTTACTCTTTTTACACCTTTGCTCTCATTCTGACTCTCCATTTCTCTCCATCTCTCTCTCTCTCTCTCTCTCTCTCTCTCTCTCTCTCTCTCTCTCTCACTCTCACTCTCACTCTCACTCTCACTCTCACTCTCACTCTCACTCTCACTCTCACTCTCACTCTCACTTATCGACTCCTCAACTCTCATCTCACTCATCTCTCTCTCTCTTCTCTCTCACTCTACTCTCACTCGCTCTTACTTACTCGATACCTCGATCTCTCTCGTCTCCACTCTCCTCATCCTCTCCTCATTCTCTAGCTTCTCTCTTTTCTCTCTCTCTTCTCTCTCTCTCTCTCGC
>NW_028234417.1:19926154-19928654 GCF_977035675.1 Penaeus japonicus
ATTCAAATTCAAGATACTTTATTCCATTAATTACAATGGGGGGGGGGGGAGAAGGAGAGAGAGAGAGAGAGAGAGAGAGAGAGAGAGAGAGAGAGAGAGAGAGAGAGAGAGAGAGAGAGAGAGAGAGAGAGAGAGAGAGAGAGAGAGAGAGAGAGAGAGAGAGAGAGAGAGAGAGAGAGAGAGAGAGAATAGATAGAGAGAGAGAGAGAGAGAGAGAGAGAGAGAGAGGAAGAGAAAGAGAGATAGATAGATATATAGATAGAGAGAAACAGAGAGAGAGAGAGAGAGAGAGAGAGGGAGGTTCAGACACGAAGGCAAATTGTAAAAAGACACAGCCAGAAATAGTCAGAGTTATATATAATCAATCGTACACAAAGACAAAGGCAAGAGAAAACGAAACCTCAGCAAATTCAATATTCCAATAGTGGCCTTCATGACAGAATCCCTTTATAAATCTAACGTGTTGAAACTTGATGCACCGCAAGTTCCCGGCAACAGCAAAATGTCTGCTCAGCTTTTCGTCGTCGAGGGCAATCTAACCGTTGCCAGTAAGTTGATAGGGGTGCAGGTGACAATGCATCAGGAGTTAAGTGTTGCTGTGCTGCGATATTGCGTCATTTATCTCTTGGGTTGAAGGTTTTATGACACAAGACCAAATGATCGTATGTTCGGAGTTTGGTGGCCGGGGGTGTAGGATAGGTCAGAGTTTATCATCATAGTTGTTGTTATTATCATCATTATTATTAGTTTTATTATCATTATCTTTACAACAATTGCCATTATCATTATTGTCATTATCACTATCATTGTCATTATTATTATTATGATCCTTATCATTATTATCATCATCATCATTATTATCATCAACATTATTGTTGTTGTTGTTATCATTGTTACTACTATTACCATTATCACTATCACTATTATGTTGTTGTTTTGTATTTGTGGGAAGGTTGTGTAATGTGTATTCATTGAACTACGTCGCTTTAATCGTCTTAGAAATCCAGTCTTTTCACACCTCATATACTGACATCATGCATATTCTTAGCTATCCGCATCTATCTACGAATGCTACGCTATGCGATTGCTATTCATTTTTTGTTAATTGCATTATAATTCTATAAATCCTGAAAATCTCTCATGACTTACAAAATTCAAATTTTCAACCCATGCATGAACACACATGAATATATCATGCATGCATTATCCGCAATGATGAAAGGACAAAAAATACAAAGGACAAAAAAGTCCAAATAATCAGGAATTCAGAGGTGTTGGGAGAGGGGGGGCGATCTCGCCCCCTCAAGATCTATGAAGAATAACAAAGTATTGTTTAGCTGTTGTAGACTTTATGGCAATCGTTGCATTATATACGTCCGATATCCCTTTGTGCAGTGGTTGATTCTTGTGGTTAAACTTATCAGACTAGTGAATTTAAGTACAGTTTAATCAGAATTAAGATCAGCTGATTGATAAAGCCCTCAGAAGATAGGTTGTTGAAATCCGATACTTGGAAAAGTCTTTTGATCCATAAAAGGATAATAATAACGATGATAATAAATGTCATAACAATGACAAAAAAACAAAAAAATCACAATGAAGAAAATTAACAATGATAATACTATTACTGATAATAGAAATGGCAATGATAATGATCATTATGATAATAAAGATTATGATGATATTATGATATTAACAATAATGGTAATAAAAATGATAACAATACTGATGGTAATGATAACATGATAACGATAAGAATTATGGTAGTAATAATTACTATTACTATTGTTTTTATCATTCTATTTTATCTATTAACATCATTATGATTATAATAATCATCATTATTGTTATCATTATCACAGTTATTATAAGGATGATGATACTGATGATGATGGTGATGTCCATAATAATAACAATAACACCGGAATGATGATGAAACAATTATAATGATATAAAGAAGAACAAAAAATAATATCAACAAATGTCAAATAGAACAAAATACAAATAAAAAAAATTAATAACAAAAATATCGAGACAAGAAACGTAGCAACAATGTTTTACAGAATAATAAACAACAACACACGCTCTGCTTAAACCAGTCTGAACTAAATCGTTTATAAACATAGCAACACAGTATTAACTCTGTGTTATGATCACCTATTGTCAGGTATTACTCGTCCCTCTCGCTTCACGAATAACCGTATTGTATTATAGCTTACGTAATACTTGTTTGGGGTTTATATGGAATGGTGGAAGTTCAGAGAAATAATATGGTAGAAAATATATTGAGAGGTAATGGTTTGGTAAAGAACAGATTGAATAGAAATATTATGGTATAGAATAGATTGGCAAGTAATGTCATGATAAAGAATGGATTGAAAAGTAATAGTATGGTATATAACAGATTAAGTAATGGTATGGTAAAGCATAGATTTTCGGAATGATGAGACGAGGAGTGTCTTGAACAATAGATTTTTCATCATCCGAATCAAATTAATTG
>NW_028234417.1:19966154-19968654 GCF_977035675.1 Penaeus japonicus
AGACGGCCGAGGAAGAGGTATATCGAGTAGGGTCGTGTTTATACAGGACGCTGAAAGATTGGCCAATTGAGCCTCCACAGGCCAGCGTCCTGCTACCTCATGACCGCGGGGAGTGGGGGTAGGGTGAAGGAGGGGAGAGGAAAGAGGGAAGAATGGGAGGGTGATGACGGGAGAGAGAGAAGAGAGATAGAGGGGAGAATGAGGGGTGAAAGAGGAGAGAGTGAGGGGGTGAAAAGGGGAGACGAGATAGATAGAGGGGATATAAAGGGGTGAAAGATGAGAGAATGAGGAGGAGATTGAGGGGGGATTGAGGGGCTGGAGGCTGAAGATAAAAGGGGATGAAGAGGGAAGAAATTGGGCAGAAAGAGGAGGTGAGGAAGGAAGATGGAGGAGGTGAAGATGAGATATAGAGGGAACAGAGAGGTGAAAGAGAATTTAAATAAAATCGAGAGAGAGAGAGAGAGAGAGAGAGAGAGAGAGAGAGAGAGAGAGAGAGAGAGAGAGAGAGAGAGAGAGAGAGAGAGAGCGAGAGAGAAGAGAACCCCATACAGAAAGACTCGAGAAATAAAAATAGCGGATAGACATCCTTCCACGCCTCGCACCACATCTTCCTAAATTCCTCCTTTCTCTCTCCACTTCAGGAGACAATCAGAAGTCTTTGTCTTTTATCGCCTCTTTCTTCCCTTTCCTTCTACCTCCCAGCTTCGTTATCATTAATTTTTCTCCGTTGTCATTTTCTTATTGTTGTTGTTCTGCATCTTCTTATCTTGTCTCTATCACGCTTTCACTCTCATTGATCATGTCTGTTTTTGTTTTCTCCTGTGCTCTTCTTTTATCTGTTCCTTTGTTTCCTCTCATGATCTATATTTCCTTTTTCTTTTCTCTTCCTTTACTTACCTTTGTTCCTTTGCGTTCTCTTGTATGCATTTTTTCTTTCTTTCTCTCCGTGGCTTTGTTTCTCTCTATTCTTTTGCGTCTTTTTGTATATTCATGTCTCGCCGTCTCTCTCTCTGTTTCCCTCATTTTCTGTTTCTTCTTGTATGCATTTGATTTTCTTTCTTTCTCATTGTTTTCATCTGTTTTCTCTTTCTTCTTATATACCTTTTTAATTCTTTCTCTTTCTCAGTCCTTACTTTCATTCTTTTTCTTTCTTTTTTTGTGTGTGTATGGTTATTTTTTTTTTCTGTTCTATCTTTTCTTTTTCCTTCTTTTACTCCCACTCTCTCCTTCTACTCTGTTCTTCTGTCTCTTTCACAACACATTTTTCTATCTTTATTCCTGCCCTTCTTTGCTTCCCCTTTGTTGCTTTTCCCTTACGACATCTTCCGATCAACTCAGCTCTTCGGTTCCCCTCTCACCTTTCCCCTTTTATGACCCTCTTCCAATGATGTCCAATCTTCATAATACCTCGTTCCTTCCCATGGCAAAAGAATGGGATTGTTCACTTGACTTCCTTACCTGTGCTCTTTGAAGCTGTTGTGCCATTAATACATTTAAGATAAATCTGTTAACGAACCATAACAATTAATTACCTCAAAGTACAGACTCGCCGTTCGTTTATTCTTTTGGGCATATGAAACGCACTCACAATCTTTCACTGAAGAACTCGACGACCTTTGGGATAGTTCAGAGTGAATTCTTTAAAGAAGGTTTAAGAAATATATCGATCTGCTACTCCTTAAGCACGCCCATCTACTCTCATTAGACAATTTTTCGCCTGATCGGCATCCCATCGTCCTTTAAGTCTTTGTGAATTAGTAAAGTTCCCGACGTAATCACAATCATTAAATGATTAATAAGAAAAGCGTAGATCTTTTATTGAAATCCCGAGAGAATAATTTCACCGCGATGAACATTAAGATCAGTATGCTGCAACAACGCACTACTTAGTTTTCATTAGTTATTCCTGGTGGAAATTAGACTCGATCTAGGGATCAACAACTAGAGATCAGATGATACATTCTCTACGCAAACAAATCATATTTCACATCATTCAGTCATCTCGTAATTTTTCAGTGAATGATTTATCTTCATATTGGTGGACTAAGATTACAACTGCTTTTTCATATCACTATAATTATACTACGATGTGTGTTTATGAGTATATATATATATATGTATTATATATATATATGTATTATATATATATATGTATTATATATATGTATTATATATATGTAATATATATATATGTATTATATATATGTATTATATATATATGTATTACATAAATATATGTATTTTATATATATATATGTATTACATATATATATATATATATGTATTATGTGTGTGTGTGTGTGTGTGTGTGTGTGTATACATACATACATATATTTATTTATATCTATAAAGATATAGATATAGATATAGATATAGATATAGATATAGATATAGATATAGATAGATAGATAGATAGATAGATAGATACATGTGGGTGGGTGTACATACACACACACACACACACACACACACACACACACACACACACACACACACGTAC
>NW_028234417.1:19978654-19981154 GCF_977035675.1 Penaeus japonicus
CTTTTTTTATCGTAGAGAAATAATAATCCCATGGCTCAGCTACTTGTCAAGCACACGAAATAAAGTTTGAATCTTTACTAAAAATCTAAATAAAAGATGGAAAGTAAATAAATTTTGAGAACCGCAAATACCATCAAAGAAAAACAAGTGCTAGAGAGAGTAGACAGACCAAAATAGGTGAGAGAGAGAGAGAGAGAGAGAGAGAGAGAGAGAGAGAGAGAGAGAGAGAGAGAGAGAGAGAATGAAATATATAGAGAGAGAGAAAGAAAGAGGGAGGGAGAGAGAGAGAGAAGAGAAAAGAGTGAGAGAGAGAGAGAAGAGAAAAGAGTGAGAGAGAGAGTGAGAGGTTGAGTGAGAGAGAGTAATAAAGAGAAAGACAGAAAGAAAGAAAGGGAGAGAGAAGACGAAGTGGAAGGGGAGGAAGGGGGAAAGAAGGGAGGTAGGGAATGAGGAGGATGAAAGGAAAGTAGAAAGAAAGAAAGAGAGGGAGAATAAAAGGAAGAGAGAAAGAGAGAGAGAGAGCGAAAGAAAAAAAGAGAAAGAAATATATATATATATATATATATATATATATATATATATATATATATATATATATATATATACATACATATATATATATACATATATATATATATATATATATATATATATATATATATATATATATATATACATACATATATATATATACATATATATATATATATATATATATATATATATATATATATATATATATATATATATATATATATATAAACATCTCTCCCGAATGACAGTAATAGATATTGATGATCAGCTGTAAAAACCCTTGGGAAATTAAGAAACGAAAGGAAAATGATAGAAAGATGAGGTCATTTGTGCCGGAAATAAAAGTAAAAAGATGATATAAAAGAGGGAATTCAAGATTAGATTTAATCTTTTTATTCATATATTCATGTTTTCTCATTTCCGAAATTTTACATAAATCTTTCATTTGCATACGTAGTGGTGTTAATGATTCGGGTCTCTAAACTGTGTCCTATTTCTCTATAATTAATTTTCGTTTCTAAAATAGTGATAGTTAAAAAAGATAATAGTTTTGAAAATTATGATGATGGGGATATTGGTGATGGTGATGATGATGATGATGATGATGATGATGATAATGATAATGATGACAATGATAATGATAACGATGGTGATGATATTTCCTTTGTTTTTATATTAATTTGATCCATCAACTAATTACAAACTATTTAGATCCCAAGAACAATTACAGGGAAATAGGATATCCACTTAATGATTAAACCTAAGATCCTATAAGTTTAGGAAAGCTTTTTTGAAATTGGAAACTGGAAACATTATCCCTCGCTGTATATCATAATGAAAGACGACTACTGTTTCTCTTTTCTCCTTCCCTACTTTTCTCTCTCTCTCTCTCTCTCTCTTACTTTCTCTTTCCCCCTCTCTCTCTCTTTCTTCTTCCTTTCTCTCTCTCTCCTCCTTCCTTTCTCTCTTCCTTCTTGCTTTCTCTCAATCTCTCTCTCTCTCTCTCTCTCTCTCTCTCTCTCTCTCACACACACACACACACACACATACACACACACACACTCATTATATATCTCTTTCTCTCTCTATCCATTTATCTCTCAATCTCTCTTTCACTCTCTCTCTCTCTCTCTCTCTCTCTCTCTCTCTCTCTCTCTCTCTCTCTCTCTCATTCTCACTTCCTCGTCTTTTCAATTTCTGGTCAGAACTCGCACTCAGAATTTTTTTTTCCAAATCAGGCACCGAATGCTTTAACGACTCGCATACCCATCTTACATCCATTCAAAGCGGAGAGGGTCATGAATACAAACTCCGGATCTTTCTCTCTCTCTCTCTCCTCCAGACTCCTTTTGCTTCCGTTACCCTTCTCTTTTTTTTTTCTCAAAAGGTTTGTTTTTCATTTTTCTTTTTACTTTGAGTCTTCTCTCTACTCTTCTTTCTTTCTTTTTTTCTAAATTCGTGTTTTGTTGGTGTTGTTGTTGTTTTAATGATCGTTATTATCACTGTTTTTTTATGGTCATCGTTATCATTATCGTCATTCGTTTTATCATTATTCAGTTTTATTATGACTACCATTATTATAATTTCTTAATTGTCATTGTTAGTCTTTTTATCATGACTATCATGATCGTCATTATTATTGTTATCATTGCTATCATTATTAATGTTGTTATTCTTCTTATCATTAGACCTATCAATATACCTATCATCATTATCATCATCATTATTATTTTGACTATTATGAATGTCATTTCTATCAGCATCATTGTCATTATCTTTATTATACTTATTTTAATTACTGTTATTACTAGCATCATCTGTCTTACAATTGCTTCACTAATTTTATTTATTTTTACTATTGTCATCACCAATATTGCTATTATCGTTATCATTACTATCATGATTATCATCATTAATACTATTGTGATCTTTATCAATACTATATAATTGTTACTGTTATTGTTTT
>NW_028234417.1:20041154-20043654 GCF_977035675.1 Penaeus japonicus
ATAGAACAAATACCTATGAGATGATAGCTTCAGCCGAGGGCACAACACAAGGTGACCCAATTGCCATGGCGATGTACGCCATCGGTCTCCTCAGGCTACAAACAATAATTGACCACACAACAACAAATATAAAGCAAGTTGCTTATGCCGACGACCTGACCGGAGCAGGGAAAATTGAGAACATAAGGAAGTGGTGGAATCTCATTGGGACACATGGCCCTCCACAAGGATATTTTCCGAACGCCGCCAAATCGGTTTTAATTGTAAAACCGGAATATCTCGGACAAGCCAGAGAAGCCTTCCGAGAAACAAACGTGATTATAAAGGGAGGGCCGGCGGTGATTGTGAAAAACACCTTGGGGCAGTTCTTGGCACAACAGCAGCCAGGGAAGAATACATAACAAGGCAAGTGGATGAATGGAGAAGGGAAGTGATAGAGCTGGCAGAAATCGCAAAGAAGGAACCGCACTCGGCATATACCGCCTTCACCTTCGGTATCAAACACAAGTGGAACTTCTTAATGCGAACTATACCTAACATCGAGCCTTTACTTTCACCACTTGAGGAAGCAATTGTAAAGCACCTGATCCCAGCACTATCAGGTGGAAGAAATCACACTGCCAACGAGAGAGCCATACTCGAACTTCCGCCAAGGCTTGGGGGACTCGGCATAACAAACCCTTGTAAAATAGCGGACATGGAGTTCCAAAACTCTGTCAAGCTCTCAGCCAGCCTAACTCAAGCCATAATAACGCAAGAAACATATACACAGCCTGATGCAACACAACAAAAAACAATCAAAATGGAAATTACAAAAAATAGAGAAACAAAGCAGAGGGCACAACTTCAAGAACTAACCTTTATGATTACTGAGGATATGAAAAGAAGAATGAGTATGGCACGCGAAACCGGCGCCTCTAACTGGTTGACCAGTCTCCCCATCAAAGTCAAAGGGTTTAGTTTAAACAAACAGGAGTTTGTGGACGCACTTGCCCTGAGATATGGTTGGCCAATAGAGGACCTTCACCAGCACTGCACATGCGGTTCGGCTTTCGACCCCAACCATGCCATGACGTGCAAGACGGGAGGCTTCGTTTGCATGCGCCACGACGAGGTGAGGGACGTGACTGCACAAATGCTTGGCGAGGTGTGCCGCGACGTGAGGATCGAACCTCCCCTCATCCCCACAGAAGGGCGCAACTTCTCACTCCAATCCACCAACACTGCAGACGACGCCAGATTAGACATCAGTGCCAACAGTTTCTGGGTACGAGGGCAACGGGCCTTCTTCGACATACGAATCTTCAACCCTATGGCCACGAGCAACCGATCCCAGGAACTCCTCTCTGCTCACACCAAGCATGAGAACAACAAAATGAGGGAGTATGGCGAACGCGTCCGAGAAGTCGAGCAAGGTACTTTCACACCTCTTGTATTCACGACTTCTGGGGGAATGTCACCGAGAGCGACGATATTCTACTCATCCCTTGCACAACAACTTGCAGAGAAAAGGCAGCAACAGAAGAGCGCCGTCGTTGCATGGATGAGGTGTCGATTGGCCTTCTCACTACTACGGTCTTCACTGCTCTGTCTACGAGGAACAAGGAACAAACCGGCAATGTACACTAGTCTTAAGGATTTAGATATAGAGGAAACTGTTATAAATAGTAGAATAGAAAGAAATATGTAATTGTAAGCAAAAGTAATAAAGGTTAAAATACATCTCCCTAAAATAAGTTGGATGTCGAGTCGACCACAGCCATTGGCGAGGACGGGGCCAGTGGACTGTTCTGTGAAATATTATTACATATATATTTCACAACACAGAGACTCGTTTGAAACGAATAGGAGGTCGAAATTTAAAAAAAAAAAGAGAGAGAGAGAGAGAGAGAGAGAGAAAGGGAGAAAGAGTGAGTGATAGAAAGAGAGCGAGAGAGGTGCGACGTGTGAACAATTATGATAGGATGCAGCGTCATGAATATTGGAACATTAATCTAGGTGTCTCGATGTTGACTGACTGACATTCGCTGTGGGAATAAAGGCAGGTGGGGAGATGTGAGGGGAGGCAGGACAAAGGGATGTTGAAAGAGAGAGAGAGAGAGAGAGAGAGAGAGAGAGAGAGAGAGAGAGAGAGAGAGAGAGAGAGAGAGAGAGAGAGAGAGAGAGAGAGAGAGAGAGAGAGAGAGAGAGTGAGAGAGAGAGAGAGAGAGATAATGAGAGAGAGAGATTGAGAGAGAAGGAGGATGATAGATAGAGATAGAGAGGATCGTAATGAGAAAATAGATAATCCAGAAAATCTGGAATCATACCATGGCAATGACGTTGATAAGAAAACCGTACTGCATCTTATGATCACTATAAACATTATCGAAAAAATGAAAAGGCACACAAAAGCACAGCCGCATACGGGTCTGATAACACATCACGGGCTATTGAAAACGCACACACATATAGACTGTAATGGATGCTCTCTTGGTTTGTTCAAAGCAACTTACAAATG
>NW_028234417.1:20061154-20063654 GCF_977035675.1 Penaeus japonicus
AATATAGCATTATTTCAAGTACCATTTGGAATGTAAAATTGAATCAGCAGAAAAAGTTTATCAAAGGGTTATACTTTTTTCAGATTTTCTGTTACTGAATAGTGCATATCATCCTCGTCATTTAACTTATTTCTATTGGAGACTTGAACATGAAACTTTTTGCTCATGGTTGTTTGTGACAATTCGTAATTATTATTAGCACTCTGAACATTAAATTGACATGCAGTGTGTAACATTGTAAATATACGTAGGTTTTTATGGATTTTCGGTTTAGCTTTACATTTTCTTATATCATTTTTTTTATTAGTTCTGTGCTTTGCGTTGCTTCCTATAGGGAAGTAATACGAAACATATGATATAACCTGCATATACAGCTGGATTTAACATATCAAAATGTCTTCACCTCTGTATTTCATATCTTACCATGATACATAAATCCAAGAAAAACATGAAACACTCATCTATGAACCCCATATATGTTGTCAGTAACCGGCAATACTATTGTCATGCAGCCAAGCCAAGGACCTCATGTGTCCAGTGAAGAGGACACCTGCGATGGACACAATATCCAATGAGATAGAATCCAGAGCCATGCGTGTTTGTGTCTCCGTGTTTTTACTCCTTGGACAAACCGAAACTTGTAAATAAATGCTGATAATTCTTAAACCAATGAAAGGAATGGAATTTCGAAACAGCATCATAATTAGAAAGAGTAAAATGATGAAAATATATTCGTAATAATACCAGAAAATAAGAAATGCTATATTGCTGCAGTTTCATGGTGGCGGTCTCTGGTGGCCAAGACTGGAAACTCGGCTGTCTGTCCAGCTCTGCCACGACCAACTCGGGATCTCGTCAAAGGCAGCGCGGTCTCTAATTCCAAAAAGACACTTCACTATAATGCCACTTTCCCCCTCTTCCTTAAGCATCTCGGTTCCCTTTCCGTGGTGTTTATGCTATTTCGCTTAAAAAGAATGGAAGATGGGAATACTACGAAATGTTTCATATTTCATACCTTATATAAATATTGAACCACCGGTGCGGTGGCGTGTTATTTCAGACCGTTAATTTGGACCGGTGGTACTGGTACTTCAGATGGCTACATTTCCATGTAACCTGTGTAAAAATAACTATGGACACATACATGGTCACATACCACGATGCGTTCATGAAAATTCTACACATGCACATAATATATATATATCAATTTGTGTAATAGGTTTGTTAGTATTTGTATGTGTGTGTGTGTGTGTGTGTGTGTGTGTGTGTGTGTGTGTGTGTGTGTGTGTGTGTGTGTGTGTGTGTGTGTGTGTGTGTGTGTGTGTGTGCACATCTAGATACGAGCAGAGAATAGCACATGTCAACTTTTTTTCCTCCAGCGTGTTCCTTTTCATTCCTTTGCTTTTGTTTCCCTTGGTTTTCTAAGATGTTAACCTAATTTTCTCTCTCCCCTGAATCTAATTACAGTTTTAATTCAAAGTCCCTTTTGAAAACCTGGCAAGGAGCAGACACCAACAAAAACAAAAATTCAAGACACAAAACAAACTGGGGAAAAAATACAAGATAATGACATATTTCCAACAGCAAGGAATTTCTGTTGGTTGCTGCAGGACGCTGGAAAACAACGCGTCGTGTATTCCAAAACTTAACACAAGGCTGGTAAGAAAATACTGTAATATGAGTTGACTTTTTAAGTAAGGTAAGCTTCAGCATCCAACAAGGCATGAAGTATTACACGGAATAAAGATGGTTAAAGCATTTCCAAAATATAAAAAAATGAGAGATCAGGAGCCGCTTTGTCTGTGCCGATGATGTATTTAGGTGGAAATAAGAATATTTAAGAAATAAAAGGATTATCTTTTCGTTACAAGTTGCAATAGCAACAAAAAAGAGAAAGAGATGGAATTGTGTAGATTAAGCATATATGTAGACGGTCATTATACACATACATACATGAATATATTTGTATGTATATGTATATATATATATATATATATATATATATATATATATATATATATATATATAATTAAAACTATATGTATATATTATATATATATATATATATATATATATATATATATATATATATATATATATAATAATATGCGTGTGTGTGTGTGTGTGTTTGGGTCTATGTATGTGTATATGTATATATATATATATATATATATATATATATATATATATATATATATGTATGTGTGTGTGTGTGTGATAGATAGATATAAAGATAGATAGATAGATAGATAGATAGATGGATAGATAGATAGATATACGCACATAAAATTTATATCTACAATCATGATAAAGATAAATAAATGAACATACATGCTCAAAAATAAGAGAGAGAAAGAGACAGAAAACAGAGATAGAGAGATAGATAGAGAGAGAGAGAGTAATTATAAACCCGGTACGCAAAACAAAATTCTTGTCTTTATTGACAGGTCACCCAAATGTTAGATCACATAACTCTACTTATCATCAACAATTCATCTTG
>NW_028234417.1:20088654-20091154 GCF_977035675.1 Penaeus japonicus
AGTGCGTTGGCGGATCCTCCATGTCCCGGTATTAACAGGATATGCCGTGATAGCAATACCACTCTTAGTCTCAGTCCAATGCGGAGAACGAGGAAATTGGTTTACTGTGGTTGTACTTCAGGGCTATTTAGTGCATGTGGGGAGGAGGAAAAGGAATGGCAGGTTCGAAACAGGGAAGGAGAAGAGAGGAAGGCTGGAGGAGATAGAGAAGGACAAAGAATGAGAAGAGCGAGAGGCAGGAGAGGGAGAGAGAGAGAGAGAGAGAGAGAGAGAGAGAGAGAGAGAGAGAGAGAGAGAGAGAGAGAGAGAGAGAGAGAGAGAGAGAGAAGGAGAAGAGATAGAGAGAAAGAGAGAGAGAGGGACAGAGAGAGAGAGAGTGATGGAGAGAGAGAGGGGGGGAGGGGAGTGATAAAGAGAGAGATAAAAAAAAGAGATAAAGAGAGAGAGAAAAAAAAGAGATAAAGAGAGAGAGTAGAAGTAAAAGGAGAGAATAGATACAAATATACATAAATATAGACACAATATTGCAGTTCGTATACAAGAAGGTAAGAGAGAGATAGAGAGAGAGAACGTGATATTTAGAAATTCTGTATGGCAAGCTAAAATCAATAATTGAACAAATGAATTCTGTCCATATTCAGTTCCCAATTACACAGCGCCCTTCAGTCAAGATTTCTCCCCTTTCTTAATCAATTTATCGTTTTCATTTCCTGTTGTATAGTATTTTCTCTTTCTTCTTGCTTGTTGGCATGGTCCTCTCGAGGAAAAATGTATTCAACTATATTGCTGAGACGTTAGCCATTAACATTTTCGTATTAACCGTTTTATCATTGCACGACAGCTAAAGGAAAAGAAAGTAGACTTAGCCTTCGGATTTGAACGTTTTTATTCATGCCCGTAATGAACAAAATCTCGCCATGTGATATCACACTCTTACTTACTCCTCCTTTCTATACATAAATAGGTAATTTCCTAACAATTCATCACTATATTTTTCTGACTGTCATCATACACCATTAGTTCGTCTACTATTTCGCGGATATAGGACCTCTTTCATCTCTGCTCCATCTTGTGCAGAACCTCCTATTCCATTTCGCTAAATCGTTCCCCGTCACCGGAACCTCATAACCGTTCATTGAAGCGTTGTCCATTACGTCTATCTCGACGCAAGGCTTTTCGTTTTCTCTTTATGCTGTTTGGTTTTCACACACACACACACACACACACACACACACACACACACACACACACAAGTACATATATATATATATATATATATATATATATATATATATATATATATATATATATACATATTTTATATATGTATGTATATGTATATATATATGTATATATATATATATATATACATATGTATATATATATATATATATATATATATATATGTATGTATATATGTATATATATATGTATACATATATATATATATATATATATATATATACATATATATATTATATATATGTATGTATATATGTATATATATATGTATATATATATATTATATATATATATATATATATATATATATATATATGTATGTATATTTC
Organism: Penaeus japonicus; assembly: GCF_977035675.1. Lineage (NCBI taxonomy): Eukaryota > Metazoa > Arthropoda > Malacostraca > Decapoda > Penaeidae > Penaeus > Penaeus japonicus. Next base: position 20,090,226 of record NW_028234417.1, read on the forward strand.
ACGCATATACTCTATTGTTCTCTTTTATTTCTTATTTTTCCCCTTTCTTTTATCCTCTTTACAAGACAAGATGTCAATTGTCAATCGACATATACCAATGCATTCAAAATGAAGAGAATTTCAGGTAAGCCAAAAGCCTTTTTCGCAACGCTCTCCGGTCCCTGCGCATAGATCGCGTTGAAGAGCTAAAGGAAGGTTCCCGAACTGCAAAGCAAAGGCAATTTCAGACGTCTTGCAGAGGAGTTTGTTGTGTACACTTGGATTTCCTTCCCTTAATTAGACGCCTTGTGGAAAGACACGTTTTAATGATATGGGAAGATATTTTAAGAAGTATTTTTTTTTTTCTCCGGTCATTTACTTGAGATATCAAAAAAGAATGCTGCAGTTGACAGCAATTACGTGAGATAATCGGTGACTACGATTTTAATCAAGCCTGACTCTGGAATAAGCTTTGGGATTTGGGGGATATGCCTTGATCACCCCACAGGGTTTCGATAATCTCTGCTTTATCCGTGACTAAAAGTGTGGTTCCGCCTGTGTTTTTTATATATTTTTTAAATCCTTCCAATATCCTTTGTTGATATCACAGCTTTAGTGAATACAATTCCTACAATGGAACATTCTACTGACCCTTCATGGTAGAGTCAAAGTAAGACAGTAAGACTAATGTTAAACGATGCAGACTTCCTTTGCCAGAAGACTTATTTCTTACTAAGCAATGGTAAGAGACACGAGCCGGAGGTGTAATGGTCAGAAGTGAGGAAGAGTGTAAATAGAGAAAGAAAAAAATGAGCCATAGAATGGAGTCGAGAAGGGAGATAGATACAAAATAGTAGAAAACGGAAGTAGGGTGAGAGGGAAAGATAAATGGAGAGAAGTAAAAGAGAGAGGATTACGAGGAAAGACTAGCTGAAAGAGGGTGAATGAGG
>NW_028234417.1:20096154-20098654 GCF_977035675.1 Penaeus japonicus
GAGAGAGAGAGAGAGGGGAGAGAGAGAGAGAGAGAGAGAGAGAGAGAGAGAGAGAGAGAGAGAGAGAGAGAGAGAGAGAGAGAGAGAGAGAGAGAGAGAGAGAGAGAGAGAGAGAGAGAGAGAGAGAGAGAGAAGAGAGAGAGAGAGAGAGAGAGAGAGAGAGAGAGAGAGAGAGAGAGAGAGAGAGAGAGAGGGAGAGAGACAGACAGACAGAAAGTTAGATAGATAGGGAGAGAGAGAGAGAGAAAGAGAGATAGAGATAGAGAGATAGAGATAGATAGATAGATAGATAGATAGATAGATAGAGAGAGAGAGAGAGAGAGAGAGAGAGAGAGAGAACGAGAGAAAAAGAGAGAAAGAGAGAGAGAAAGAGAGAAAGAGAATGATAGAGAGAAGAAAAAGAGAAAGAGAGAGATCTTATAGATAGAAGGATAGATATAGATATATATGAAGATATAGATATTGATATAGATATGAAGATATATATACAGAGAGATAGATATTGATGTAAATATATGTATGATTTATGTATATTTTCATGGATGAAGGGATGGATGGATGGATGGATGGATGGATGGATAGGTGAATGGGATGGATGGATGGATGGATGGATGGATGGATGAATGAATGAATGAATGAAGGAAGGAAGGAAGGAAGGAACGGACGGACGGACGGACGGACGGATGGATGGATGGATGAATGGATATATGTATGAGTCCATGTATGCATGTATCCTTCCATGCATGTATGTATCCTTTACATGCAATATTTACACTTTCCTGATGAATTAAATTATGAGAAGAGATAGAGAAAAAGATTGCTGGTATTCTGGCCTTTAATCTGACTTACCTACTCGTTTAGGCATGAGTGAACTCACTAGATTTTATTAAATTTCCTCTTTTTTCTGCATTCATAATACCTTCTGCCTTGTTTTCTATGTTTGCTTGTCTTTTTCATAACGATTTTTTTTTATTGTATGGCAGTTAATCTTCCCCTGTTTCTCCCTCCTCTCTCATTTTTAGGAGTAAAGCATACGGTGGGGTAGAAGCATAACAAGAAGAATCAGAGCCGAGTCACGGAACTCAGAGAAGGTGAGAAAAAGAGAAAAAGCATGATAAATTGCGGCGAAGAGAAAATTTGACAGGAATGAGACACAAACAGAGAATTTACAGTGTCGAAACTGGGAGAGCAATCCCGCAGAATTTTCCTTTTCTTCTAAAAATAACAAAAACCTCTCACTTTAAAAACAAACTAGTCACATGTGTTTATAATTAAGATGTACAATGGGGTTTCTGATTGGAACAGAATAATGATGGAAATGATCTCATGACTGACTATCTAGCCAGCGATAAAACTGATAAAATCAATACGAGTGTGAGCAACAGAAGGTCGAGCTGGCCTTCTTTCGTGCATGACGACAACCGAATCATGCACGATGCACCAGCACATTTTATAAGGTTATTCTAGGCCCAAGCGTGACGCAATACATCAGTGCCAATGCGAAAGCCGGTCGAGAAATGGCACTGGGCATCGATCCTGCACCATCTCTCTCCCTCTCTCTCTCTCTCTCTCGCTCGCTCTCTCGCTCTCTCTCTCTCTCTCTCTCTCTCTCTCTCTCTCTCTCTCTCTCTCTCTCTCTCTCTCTCTCTCTCTCTTCCTCGTCTCTCTATCCTCCTCCCTCCTTTATCTTCCTCTCCCCCTCCCGTCCCTTCCCTCTCTTCCATCTCTTTCCTCCCCCTCTCTCTCCTCCGCCCCCGCCCCCCCCCTCTCCCCCTGCCTGCCTTCCCGGCCCCTACCCCCGTCACTCTCTCTCCCCCCTTCTCTTCTCCTCTTTTTTCCTATCAATCCTCTACTACTCTCTATTTTTTAATATCGCTAATATTGGGTCGCGGTTGTTTCGTTTCGCTTGGCCGATGATCGAAAATAAATAAATAAATAAATAAGCAGCAGGTACAATGGCGCTTTTCGGTACGGCGAAGAACAACGCATTCATCTTAAGGGGCTTTGTTACGTGGTTCTCTTTACTACTTGCACTGACCAATGAGTTTTCTTTATTACTTACACCGACCTAACGGGATTTATTTTTTCTTTTTTTTCACTGACCTATAGGTATTCTTTATATTTTCCATTGACTAATAGTCTCCTACTATTATTTACTTTGACCTATAATCCGTCTCTTCTATTTGCACTTCCCTATAGGCTCGCTAAGTTACTTGTACATACCTATAGTCTTTCTTTATAACTTTCACAGTTCAGTAGGTTTTTTTCTCTTTTTTCACTGATCAAAGCCTTATCTTATCAATTGCATTGACCAAACATTGCAATGATCAACAGGCAATCGTATATCTTGCAATATTTGATAGATATTCTTCATTCCTTGCACTAACCTCTAGAATCAGCTGACTAACAGGCTTTCTTTATTACTTCACTTGACCAATGGGCTGTCTTCATTACTCGCGCTGACTAATAACTTTCTCTCTTAAAACGCCACACAAAGGGA
>NW_028234417.1:20113654-20116154 GCF_977035675.1 Penaeus japonicus
AATACCTGTCTTATCCCATGCAAGCCTAGCCACTGTATCGTGATGAAGATATTCCCTCTCAGGTACGAATTGTCTTCGCCCTGAATTCAAAGGGAAGGAGGTATACTTTTCATATTTTCCAGAAATCGAAAATATGAAAATATAGAGATAACAGTGATCTGATGTCGGCACTATACCGCATAAGTAAAGCCAGATATTGAACCTATAGACGCGTTGCATCTTTTCCATTTCCATTTTTATTCTTTTCAATACATGGATATTGGCGAATCGTGGGCCAAAAGCTAACAGGTTGCCGGCGCTTTCAAAAGACTTGTAAAGAAAATCTGACGGATCATGAATCACAAAAGAGGAAACTGTATACCATATTCAGGAAAACCATACTTTCTATACCGTAAGACGTTAACCATCTTTCGTATACCGTATAACGAAAACTGTGTACCATTTACCCTAACGAATCATGATTAACAAAGGCAAACACTATATACCATATTACGAAAGGCACGCCATACAACTGATAAACCTGTATGAAAGGGACACTCTTGCCCAGGCGACATCCAGTTTAACTTGTAACTCTTCAAGCAACTTGAAATTAAACGTTTCAACTAACGCGAAGATCTGGCAACTCAGTGCAATGTGAAGAGATGCAACCTAGGAATGCCTTGGCGTGCCTCACTGACACTTTCTCGAAGAAGTAGAAACTTCTCTTTGAGCAAAAAGAAGGAAGATGTATCGGAAATCAACTCGAAGGCGCTTTCTTATGAGTGCTTGAGACGAAAGCAGGTCGCAGGAAGGATGCTTCACAGTAAGTTCAAGGTGATTCCAAGAGCACGTGGGGAATGCATTGAATAGAAAGCGGCACCTGATGTAAAAATAAACGAGTTCGAGGAGCCTTTCTTCTTCCACTTTCTTGCTGAACACTGTGTTTATTGTTGCATTAAAGGTTTTTCGTTTTGTTATTGTAATTTCGTTTTTTGTGAGTCCATTTCACGCCCAAGTTGATCCCCCACGTAAAAGCTCTTGACTTGCCACATATTGCACTTCAGATTCTGATTGAAGTTCAGGAGAGGAAGGCAAGAGTCTTTTCAATTTCTTGCAAATAAAACAAAAATAAAACGTCTATTGAATGAAAAATGATATTCTTCTGATACTGCTATACATGGCCGAAACCATCTCTTACGATATCTCTATAAGAATGTTTATTCCTACCAGAATAAATTTCTGCAAAAAAAAAAAAAAAAAAAAAAAAAAATCGTTGAAAGGACCCAAATAATTCAATACGGTTTCAAGAAAGCGGTCAGATAAACTCGTCAATTAGCAATGGTGATTCACAAGCAGTAGAAGGTAGAAGTTCAATTCAAGAGAGGAGAGGCAAACACATTTCACATCATACTTATTGACACATCATCACACAAGAGAAAGTCACTGGAAAACGTTTCAAAACAACTCGTCTCGTGAATTGCAAAACGAAACGCTTCGACCGATTCGAACCACCAGCTTCCCTCCAGTACAAGAATATGCAGTCGAAACGAGAAGTCATGAAGCCATAGAAAACCTCGGTAGTTCATCTAAGACATTTCCTTAAAGATCTTTAAATATCTTTCTTTTGGACGAAGAAGCCAAGGGCATCGGAAATCAATTCGAAGGCGCTTTCTTGTGAATGATTGATCCGGAAGCAGGTCACAGGAAGAATGCTTCGCAACAAGTTCAAGGTGATTCAGGGATATCAATAGCGTGCGAAGGAAGCAGAGAATAGATGATGGCTCTAGACCAGGCTTCGTTCTAAAGAAAAATAAAACTAGTAATAAAAAAATAAAAAGATATACATACATACATATAAATATGTATATATATATATATATATATATATATATATATATATATATATATGATATATATATATAATATATATATAGAATATATATATAACAAATATATGTGAATATATGTATATATATATACATATCAGAGATAGATCGACAAAAATATAAGAATAGATACTGCAACAGCTGATATGTATATATATATATATATATATATATATATATATATATATATATATATATATATATATATATATACATATATATATTATATATATATATATATATATATTATATATACATATATATACATATATACACACATATATATATATATATATAATATATATATATATATATATATATATATACATATATAATATACACACACACACAAATATATATATATATATATATATATATATATATATATATATATATATATATATATACATATATATACACACATATATCTGTTGTCTATTTATCTCTGATATATCCACCTGCTTTTGATATCATGCTTCGTTATTATAACAATCTGTAACTGTACGTACATTTTCACCTCCGATCACCACTCCCCCCCCCCCCCCTCTCTCTCTCTCTCTCTCTCTCTCTCTCTCTCTCTCTCTCTCTCTCTCTCTCTCAAACACGCGCACGTACATGTACACGCAAAAAAAACT
>NW_028234417.1:20121154-20123654 GCF_977035675.1 Penaeus japonicus
TCAAGATAATATAAATAATAATAATGATAATGTTACTGATTATAATGATAATGATAACAAAGATTTAAAAAAGAACAGTAATAATGGTAATAATGTTAGCAATAATGATGATAATTGTAGTAATGATGATAATGTTAAGAGCAATGTTAGTAATAATAGAATACAACAGTAACAAGGATAATAATGATGATAATCATTATCATCATTATCATTATTATTATCATTATTATCATTATCATTATTATTATCATTATTATCGTTATCATTAACATTATTATCATTATAATTATTATCATTATTATCATAATTATCATTATCATCATAATAGTAATAGGGTTAATGCTAATCAAAATCATGGTTACAGCAATAATGATCATGAAAATAAAAATGATAATAACGATAATTGTAAAGATGATCATTATGATAATCATATCATAACAATAATGATTTTGATAGTGACAATGATAAGTATAAGAATAGTAATAATACTTTTTATGATAGATATGACGATAATGATGGTAATAATGATAATAATTATAATGATAACAACAGCTTTACTATTAATGAGAATAGTAATAATTATGATGACAATAGTAATAACAATTATAATGATTTCAATTGTGATACCCACAGTAATAACCACAATAGAAATAGCGGCATCATTAGTAGATGTAATACTGATAATGATGATGATAACAGTAATGATAATAGCAATAATGATGATGATAATAACAGTAATGATAATGATGATGATAATAATGATAACAATAATGATGATAATGATAATGAGAAATATTTTGATTTTGATCATTATTATTATTTGCTTATCTATACTTTTTTATCATTGTTGTCTTTTTTTGCATTACCAATCTTCTTATAATGATAATAGGTTGAAACTAAAGGCAATGATAATGAGACTCCAACACACATACACTAAAAACAATAAAACACAATAACTCCCCTTAATCATCATGAACAAATTTCATCATGACAAGTATTAACCCATGTCAGAAGAACAAACAAAATCATGAGTTTTTTGGTCATGAATACATCATCGTTCCGGTTAAATGATATCAACGAACTTTTTGGAAATGATTAACGATGAACTATCTAGTTTACTTAACTAATTAGATTTAGCTATTATTATATATATATATGTGTGTATATGTATATATATATATATATATATATATATATATATATATATATATATATATATATATATATATATATATATTTATAATATATGTATTTAATTTAACTATTATTTAGCTCCCTTCCTATTCTTTCTGTCAACTGCATGACGCCTGCATAGGAAAATTGATTAATGTAAATAAAGATGAAGAGATCCTCGGAAATTTGCTTTTCTCCTTTTTATCATTTTCCCTAATTCCTCCAAACTGTCGCATTGCATTTAGTGATTTCATTCCTTGTTTGCAGTGACTCTTTTACTTTGATGTGTAACGTATGCATTCAGATTGATTTGGATCGATAAAAAGGTGTTTGTTGACTTATTCAAATTCAAATCAAGTTAAATTTGTGACTAAAGATGGTTATATATCTTTTTTTTTTTTTCTTTTTTTTTGGGGGGGGTTATCCACTGCAATTCAAATTCATTTATATCTACTATGCATTCAACTTTATTTAGATCTCTAAAACAACAACAACAAAAAAACAAAAACAAGGTGTTACTCTGCATCTTTTAATGAGCTATCTATTCTAATTCAACTCAAGTAGGATTTGTGAAAAAAAAGGTTATGACGTATCTTGCTTGGTTATCCATTCGAATTCAAATTCATCTAAAAATAGTTATGTGTCTTCCTATGAGTGTGAACACTGACATGCTTACCCAGCTGAGTGGCATTCATAAATGACAGCGAATACCAACCTGGAAAGAAATATAAAAAGAAGTAAGAACATGGTTTGATACGAATGAATCCTATTTTGACAACTTCAAAATAGACGGTGCTATGATAGCGATAATGAAAATACTCAGGATGATGATAAAGATAGTATTGGTATCGAGGATGATAGTGATAAGATTAAATCTATTATGATAATGAAAAAAAATCAAGATAATGATTATGCTATTGATATATCTTGATATAAATTCGATGTCTAGAACGAAAGCAATCATCAACATCATAATACTGATAAACACCCTCATAAACATCAACATCAACATCCATCCACAGTCGTCAATCCTATAACAATTTGCAAAATCAAACCCGAGGTATGAGTCATAGTGAAAACGACAAAAAGTTTAGAGTGAGAAAGTTTTTTGTTTTTGTTTTTCAGTCGTGATTTCCGCCCTTTAATTTCTATACATACGTAATGAAGTTCACTCAAAGTCGGGAATGTTTAAGCAAACAGCAATAATTCCGGTGACAGGAGAGGACAGGAAAAAAAAATCGAAATTGCTCTCAGTGTAGCGTACACAATTGCATTTTCTTTATATCGATAAACATTGGATTTATTTTGGAAAGGCAAATTGGAATGC
>NW_028234417.1:20191606-20199106 GCF_977035675.1 Penaeus japonicus
TTATTTTATGATTAACCTAGGGCATCCATTTTCTTGCTTGGGCCACTAAACGGGCACCAGTGCCACCCTCTCGGCACACTAGGCAGGCATTGTTGCAGAGGGAGGGAGCTCACGCGATGTGTTCTTGCTCTCTTTCATTTAATATTTTTTTGTTCCTCATTTTTAGTGTTTTTTTATGAAGGTTATATGTGTCATCTGACAGATCTTCTCAACGTTGCAATCGACAACAGCTGTAGTATCTAGTTCATATCAACTTATTATATTCTTCACACGCAATATCATGGGAGGACAAAGAACTTTTTTTTTTTCGTATGTTTTCACTTTCGGAAATCGATACGAAAGAAATAACCATCCCAAACGAAAAATAAAAAGTCATGAATATATGTAGAAGAAGAAGGCGACCTATGCTCACGGCTGGTACAAGGTCACATTGCAGCCGTTGCAATGGGCCTGGCTCACCTGGCTCACCCTCTCCTTCTGCACACCCTGCATCGCCGGAACTTTAGAGCCGAAGTCGGCGTCTTGCTGTGTGCCGGTGCTTTCTGAAGTTAGTGCTTGCATGGCTGTTATTCAAGGCTTTCTTGCCTGCCGAATGCAAAAGAGAGTGTGCCATCTATGGTTGAGATTTTAAACTAAACTATATTGTGGTAATTATAGTAATGATAGTTGTACTTTCTAACATCTGTCACCTAAGGACACTATTACTTGATTAATAGAGTGATCGGTAAAAAAAAGCAAAGATTTGCCCATGTCGATGATTATACGTGTATGCATATCTGCATTTATATATATATATATATATATATATATATATATATATATATATATATATATATATATATATATATATATATATATATATGTGTGTGTGTGTGTGTGTGTGTGTGTGTGTGTGTGTGTGTGTGTGTGTGTGTTTGGTGTGTGTGTGTGTGTGTGTGTGTGTGTGTGTGTATGTGTATGTGTATGTATGTGTGTGTGTGTGTGTGTGTGTGTGTGTGTGTGTGTGTGTGTGTGTATGTGTATGTGTGTGTGTGTGTGTGTGTGTGTGTGTGTGTGTGTGTGTGTATGTGTGTGTGTGTGTGCGTGTGTGTGTATGTGTGTGTGTGTGTGTGTGTGTATGTATATATATATATATATATATATATATATATATATATATATATATATATTGTATATATATGAATGATAGACGTATGTAAACAATCTGCATATATAAGACATGAATTCAGAAGGAGGTATAGCCAACTTATATACACTGCAGAGGGCCGAGTTCTTTTTCCTTTTTATATGAAAGTGTTACTATGCTTGGACAGAGACACACACGATATAATTTCCCATAAGTGTTATGAGCAAATAAACTAACTTAACGACACACCAAAGTAGGCTTACCTTCATATCGTCTCCTGCAGGTCACGTTAAGAAAATTGAAGCGATGTAGCGAATCAAAACGAGATTTTTTTTTTTTTTTTTCAAAATGAAAAAAGTCGATATACAAATCATATGTGAACACTGCATAAGTAATCGGTGTCCTTTGTGTCAATCGTAGAAAGGTAGGAACGAGGATGAATAATCAAGCCATCCAAGATGTGCAACTCCGGAGCTATATCACATCATCATCAGAATTACGCAATTCTGATGAAGATTCAAAATCATATAACATCAATTACATATTTTGCTCTGTGAAATGATTCATATGAAGTCGAACCCTTTCTTCAAGTGTCTATTATGCCCTCTGTCATTATTCCATGATGTATTTCTATGTTCTTTGTTTGGCGATCACCACATCTCTATATCCTCATCTCATGCCTTATTCCCATTCTCTCTGTTTCTCTTTATCTAGCCTCTCCCCCACCCCCACCCCCATGCCCTCTCTCTCTCACTCTCACTCTCTTTCTGTCTCTGTCTGTCTCTCTCTCTCTCTCTCTCTCTCTCTCTCTCTCTCTCTCTCTCTCTCTCTCTCTCTCTCTCTCTCTCTCTCTCTCTCTCTCTCTCTCTCTCTCTCTCTCTCTCCCCCTCACTCTCTCTCACTCTCTCTCTCTCTCTCTCTCTCTCTCTCTCTCTCTCTCTCTCTCTCTCTCTCTCTCTCTCTCTCTCTCTCTCTCTCTCTCTCTCTCTCTCTCTCTCTCTCTCTCTCTCCCTAGATGAACAACTAAACTTACCATCATGAAATATCATATCATTAAGGCTATGAGCTGTACAGTGTTGTGCAATCCCCTGTGACCTGAAAACACCAGTGACTCAGCTGTTATCTCCCTATACGGACGGTGAAACGGAAGCCATGTCAACACAAATCAACAACTGAGCAATCTGCTTTCGCTTGAAAAAAAAAAAAAAAAAAAAAAAATAACAGCAAACCGTTCCATTTACATATTCTTATCATTTCGTTTCTACCGAGCTCTTTATCTTACTGCGATCACATTAGGTGTGTGATATACATTGATATATATGTTATAACAATGTATCTGATATATCCGGTAAATGCAATGTCAGGGGACTCTGGTGGCAACCGTAGGGGACTTTTAAAGCTCATTGTATTCCTTTATACAAAGCTCATTGTGTAGCAGTTACGTAGAATAGCTTATCTACTTTGTTGTTATTGTTTATTTGGGGGGATAAATCTTTTGTTTTCTTTTCTTTTTTGCGGAGATATGATGTTAATGATGTCAGTATAGATGTCGCATTTAATAATGAACGCAAATATGTTAATATTACCTTTTACTGTTTTTTTTTTTCATATAAAGGGGGGGATAATGGTTGCTAAGTTTTCATTAAAAACTTCGTTAGATCTAGGCATTCCTAATATATGGTCTATGACAATGCAAGGGGATCTATTTCCTAGTAAGGGGACATGATAGATATAGATAAACACACATGTATGCAGGCACTGACACCAAACATGGGGCGGGGGGTGGGGGGAGCTCAGGGCGAGTGGAAGATATTAATGTGCTTTGACTCAAGGGGGGGGGGGACGTGTATTTAGCTTTCGACTGGGAATCATTTACCTAATAAAGGGACCTGGGGAGGGAATAGCAACGATATATATATATATATATATATATATATATATATATATATATATATATATATATATATATGTATGTATGTATGTATGTATAATAATATATATATATATATATATTATATATGTATATATGTATATATATATATATAATATATATATATAATATATTATAATATATATATAATATATATATAAATATATATATATATATATATATATATATATAATATATATATAACACAATACACATACATATATATATATATATATATATATATATATATATATATATATATATATATATATATATATATAATATACATAATACATACATACACATAAATTATACATATATATATATAAATATATATAATATATACATATATAAATTATACATATATATATATAAATATATATATTATATACATATATATATATATAATATATATATATACATACATACATACATACATACATACATACATATATATATATATATATAATATATATATATATATATATATAATATATATATATATATATATATATATATATATATATATACATAGATATATATATATATATATATATATATATATATATATATAATATATATTATATAATACATACATACATACATACATACATACATACACATACATATACGGTATATATATATGTATATATATATATAGATATATATATATATATATATATATATGTATATACATATATATATATATATATATATATATATATATATATATATATGATTATATATAATGTATGTATATATATTCATAGTGCTAAGGAGGAAGGGAAGGGGTAGCTATTCTAGAATCTTTATCAAAGGAGACATGGGAAAATTTATAATTACCGGATTGTTGGCGATCTGTAACAGCATCTGTTCCAGAGGACTAATGCCGAGCTGAGTGTAGTCACCCTCCCTACATACATCTGTGGACTGAGAAGTAAGAGCAATACCAGTCTGCAACTCAGGTGACTTCACCCTCGATATTAACGTTGCTGGATCTTTTACTGATTGATTTAGACCTTTAGTGGAAGTACCCTTTTGATTTGATTTTATAGCTGGTGAGTCAATAGATTGAAAAAAGATGAAACAGGACAATTACGTAGCAAAAAGCAAGTTGTCTCAAAAGTGTTCAAGTTGAAAAAAGGAAATATAAGCCAACAGGGAGGGAATATTGATATTGTGTTCCCTATTTTAGGATAGAATAAACAAAGTTATATTTTGATTATAAATCTTTAAACAAAAATTATAGCTTCGCATGCAGTTTCATAATAAGTATAAGATTATCATGCATATACTGGTAAAAAAAATCCACTTGTTGTGTATATATATATACATATATATATATATATGTATATATATGTATATGTATATCTATATATGTATATATATAAATGTATATATATGTATATATATACATATATATATATTCATATATATATATATATATATATATATATATATATATAGAGAGAGAGAGAGAGAGAGAGAGAGAGAGAGAGAGAGAGAGAGAGAGAGAGAGGAAGACAGTCAGAGAGAAACAGACCAGACAGACAAACAGATAGAGACGGATATACAGACAGACAGATACAAACAGACAAATAGACAGACAGAGACATAAAGAGACAATTATCGAGAAAGAGACCTATACATATTGACACGCGGACAAGCTGACATAAACACAGAAAGAAATATAGACAAACACTAAGAAATTATAACAAAAACAAGGACATAAGACACGAATACAAACTGAAATAAACACAAGCGAAAAAAGGATAAATCCTCATACACACAAACACAACTTGACGCAACAAAGCAGAAGCTCACAGTAGACAGTCTAAGTCAAAGTTAGAATGTATAATTTCTCTTTCTCTTATTATTATCACTTTTCCTTTTGTTTGCACTTCTATTTTTTCCCCTATTTCAGTTTCTCTGAATTCCCATTTTTCCTTCTTATCTTCTGTTCCATGTTTTCTGATTTCTCTTCACAACCCCATTTTTTTATTTTAGGTTTTCTTCACTCTCAACTTTTCTTTTACTATAATTTCCATTTGTTTTCCTTCCTGATTAAAATGGTCTTGTTGTTGTTTTTGCGTTTTATTTGTTACTGTTTTAATTCATTATTATTATAGTTATTGTTTTCTTTTCTTTAAGTTGTCTTCTGTGTTTGTTCTTTGTTTGATCTTTGGCGATTGTATTTTGTTTGGCCTTAACGTGTTCTTTGCCTATTTTATGTCTGTTTTTGAATTGTTCCTTGCCTATTCGCTACGTTTTTCTTTCTTTCTTTCTTTATCTTTTCATTGTCTATTTTTACCTGTTCTTTGCCCATGCCTTCTCTGATAAATGGTACCTGACCTATGCCTGTTCTATGCCTGTTCTTCGCCTGTTGTTTGCCTATGCTCTGCCTAATGAATGGCGCCTATTCATGTGAAAAGGGTCTCTTGTCACGCTCCTGTCATGAGTCGAACTAATGACATGCACACAACTCACTGCGAACTTTCTCTTTGCTTGTCTGAGGCGCTTGGCTGGAGGGTTGGGTGTCGGGTGGGGACATTTTCCTTTTCCTTTTTTATTCTTTATTTTTCTTCATCTTATTTGCCTTTTCTTCTTCTTTTCTTTTGTTATTCATATTTGTTTTCATTTACTTTTTCGTTCTCTTCGTACTTTCTAATCGTCGTTCTTTATTTGTTTTTGTTTTTCATTTATATTTCTTCTCTTTTTCTCTCCTTTATTAAAAAATGTTTTCATCTAGTTGCTCTTCATCTCCTTCTTCTTGTACTCCATCCTCTTTCTCCTTAGCGCTTATTCCGCTTCTCTTTAAGTTATTTTTTCTTCTTCTGTACTTCCTCCATCTTTTTTCTCATGACAAGTATTTGCATGATATCCATTTATAAATTGATGCGTAGCGTAAATTGTCCTTATTTACATATTAAATGGATGCATTCTCGAAAAAAAACTACATCAAACATAAACATTCAAACAGCTGACACGTATATACATAAAAAATGACAAACGATCTCCACTTAACATATATACCATTACCCGTTCCAAAAATGTACCTAAACAAAAAAAAAAAAAAAAAAAAAAAAAAAAAAACAGGTCTTTATGCCAGTACCCAATACACACACACACACACACACACACACACACACACACACACACACACACACACACACACACACACACACACACACACACACACACACACTTTAAGGGTTGCATTCATCAGCCCACAAACTCGAAAGAACTAAATCACTATTCCACGTAGCACAGCAATTTCGGAAGCTGTGCACAGACATAAACAAAACTTTCTGTGAACGTTTTTTACTCGTCACGGTCTACCAACACTCAATTTAGTTTTATTCTTTTTGATTCATGTTTCTTTTGTATCTCTCTTCCCTTCGACGTTTCCTTTTGAGGGGAAGATATAGAGGAATGGGGAGAGGAAGAGAGAAAAGAAAATGGAATAAGGAACGAGATGAGAAGATGAGAGACAAGGGGAAAAAATGACCGAGTGAATTAGAAAAAGGGAGAGTGTGAAAAGGTATAAAATGGAAGTGGTTATGATATGGAAATGGAAATAGAATGGAAAAACGTTAAGGGGAAAGTTATTAAGAAAAAAATAAACAAAAGAATACAGGAAATAAAAAGAAAACAAATTGGTATCATTATTATCATTATTATTACTATAATTATCATTGTTATTATTATCATCATTATTCTCATAATTATCATGATCACTATTATTACTATCATCATCATTTTCATCATTATTGATTTTCGTAATGATGATGACATAAACGCTGACAAAAATAATAATTGCATAAATAATGATAATAATAATAATTGCAATTATAAACATTATAACAACAACAACAAAATAGCATCTGAGACCCCCCCCCCCATCCCGGCGGGAGGCACCAGAGATCTTCCTTCACCTGCAAGATCATTCGAGAAGATGCTGGAAAGATTTTGTCCGTCTTTGTACCTAAATGGAAGGATTCTTCGGCCTCTCATATGATGCGTTGGAGTGGAAAGGGGAAGAAAGGGGAGAGGGGAGTGGAAAGGTGAAGAAGGGGAAAAGGAAGAGAGAGGAGAGGGAGAGGGGAGTGGAAAGATGAAGAGGGGAGAAGGAAGAGAGGGGAGAGGAGAAGGGGAAGAGAAAGGAGAGAGAGAGAGTGGAAGGGGAGGGAAAGGAAAGAGGGAAGGTGGGATGTGGAGAAAAGTGAGGAGGGAAGGGATAGAAGGACACACACAGAGAGAGAGAGAGAGAGAGAGAGAGAGAGAGAGAGAGAGAGAGAGAGAGAGAGAGAGAGAGAGAGAGAGAGAGAGAGAGAGAGAGAGAGAGAGAGAGAGAGAGAGAGAGAGAGAGAGAGAGAGAGAGAGAGAGAGAGAGAGAGAGAGAGAGAGAGAGAGAGGAGGGGAAAGGAAGGAAAGAGGAAAATGA
>NW_028234417.1:20204106-20219106 GCF_977035675.1 Penaeus japonicus
GGAGCGGATGGGAGTGGGGGCCGGCCGGAAGAATGACAAATGCGAAACTAACCCCTAACTTACGGATGGAACTAAGTACAGGTATTCATATATCGAAGTTTGCAATCCATAGAAATACCTTCCTTATCTGGATAAATGGGCGCAGATAGGGAGGGTTGTTGCAATATCTCATCTCCATATGTTTTGTAGATTAACATAGCGCGATCATAATTGGTTATGTCGGTTGGTCTCTGCTACAATAGATTGCCATTGCCCGTGTAATTAATTGAGACAATTATGTATACCGTTTTTAAAATGAACTGAGACATTCCTGTGTACCATTTTCAGTTTCCTTGGAAGCTGTTAGATCCTTATTGTTTGGTCTTTGAAGAGAGAATTAGGTTATATACATTGAATATGTATTCAGGGAGAGTAATGTTGAATAAGTAAATTTGCAGATCAGGAAAGTATTTTTTTTTTTTTTTTTTTTTTTTGCTCAGTATTTTTTTTTTCTTTTTTTTTAAGAGCAACCGGAAAGTCCATCGGGAAGTGCGCAGTTGGAATACTAATATTTTACTTGTCAAACGATGCAGGTTCATTCTGACTCTCTCCTCTCTCTCTCTCCTCTCTCTCTCTCTCTCTCTCTCCTCTCCTCTCTCTCTCTCTCTCTCTCTCTCTCTCTCTCTCTCTCTCTCTCTCTCTCTCTCTCTCTCCCCTCTCCTCTCCTCTCTCTCCTCTTTCCTCTCTCTCTCTCTCTCTCTCTCTCTCTCTCTCTCTCTCTCTCTCTCTCTCTCCTCTTTCCTCTCTCTCTCTCTCTCTCTCTCTCTCTCTCTCTCTCTCTCTCTCTCTCTCTCTCTGTCAATCAATTTATCCATATATTTATACCTCAATCTCTCTCTTTGTGTTTATGTTTACGTACATATCCAGTATCCCAGACTGGCAAATACACAAACAAAAACATGATATATTAATCCAAATAAAAAGTAAACAAACAAAAAAGCTCTAAATCTCTTTTTCTCTCTTATTTCTTTATGGAATCCAGTATGACCGAGTCTATTTTTCATGGAACGAACAATGCCAAATGGACAAATACGAGAATAATCCATAACATTATTGTGCCAAGCATATCGAATATACTATTTTTAATATGCTAGATATAACATACATCTCCGTTGCAGGTTTTCATCCGGAAGTAGCAATGCGATATATATATATATATATATATATATATATATATATATATATATATATATATAGAGAGAGAGAGAGAGAGAGAGAGAGAGAGAGAGAGAGAGAGAGAGAGAGAGAGAGAGAGAAAGAGAGAGAGAGAGAGAGAGAGAGATACACAGATAGATAGATATAGATATACATATTTATGTCTGCATTTTTCTATAGAATTTTGTTATTTTTCTTACATTATTAACAATGACGATGGTGAGGTTACTGATGATATAGTTATGATCATAATGAAAAAAAAAATGATAACAATGATGTAATAACAGTAATAATGATATAACAGTAATAATGATAGTAATATTAACGGTTGTAATGATACAGAAAATTATGATAATGATAATAATACCGTTAGAAATAATTATATTAATAATGATGATAATAATAATGATTATGATAATAATAATGATACCAATAATGATGTGAAGAAGGATGATAATATGATATTAAATGATAATAGCAATAATGATGATAACAAGGATAATGATAATGATAATATCAAAAATAATACTAATGATTATATTGCTGATATTTAAAATAACAATGATGATAATGATAATAATGATGATAACAATGATAATGATAATAATGATGATAACAATGATGATAATGATAATGATGATAATAGTAATGATTGTAAAGCTAATGATAACGATTATGATAATGATAATAATAAAGAATATGGTAATGTTAGTGATGACAAGAATAATGATAATGCCAATTTTACTGATAATGATACTGATAATGACAATTTTATTGATAATAATAACGAAAATGATTGCAATAATTATACATATAATCAACTATTATAATGATCATGATACTGAACTATTATCACTATCAATATCATTATCATTAGTTGAAGTATTATCATCATTGCTATCAATGTTATTTTCATTATCATTTTTAGCATTATCATTACTGATATACATATCATTATCGCTATCCTCGGTGTCATCATCACTATCACCATCTTCTTATATCAGTGATGCAGATAACAAGAATTTCAAGAACGTCAAAGTATAGCATATACACATTCCTTAGTACATATGTGTGAAATGCAACACGAAAAAAATAATAATGATAAAAAAAAGAACAAAAAAACAGCTTTTCCCATTCCCTGTGCGGCTCCATCATCTATCTCGGAAAGCATCACCTTGGCAGAACTTAATTAATATCTTAGAGAAATATGCAATTGCTCCTGACGCACCGAGATCACTAATTTACGAAACAGGTTTATTTATTTCCTTGATTACTATTTCACTGTTTTACTAGTTAGTTTTTTTTCCTGTTCTTTTCTTTGTTTTTGTTTTTTTTCCGTCTTCCCTACTCCTTCTTTTCTTTTTTTTCATCTTCGTCTCTGGAACCTTCTCCAGCATCGTCTTCTCCTCTTCTTTCTTCTTATTATTACTCGAATTCGTCGTCCTCCTCCTCCTGCTGCTGCTGCTGCTCCTCCTCTTCCTCCTCCCCCTTCTTCTTCTTCTTCTTCTTCTTCTCCTCCTCCTCCTTCTCCTCCTTCTCCCCCTCCCCCTCCCCCTCCCCCCTCCCCTCCTCCTCCCCCCCTCCTCCTCCTCCTCCTTCTCCCCCTCCTCCTCTTCCTCCTCCTCCTCCTCCTCCTCCTCTTCTTTGCGTCCAATATTCTTACCACTGTCCTTTGATTGCAGCCATCCTCGGCAAAGACAGCAGGCGTCCTTTGCATCAAATGATTGGTGATCACAACGGACATTATCCAAGTTACAAAAGGTCTTTCAGGCGGTGGTTTCCTTGTATGATATCGACACCTGGCACAAGCTGACTTGGGGGAGAGTTAAGGAGAGAGAGAGAGAGAGAGAGAGAGAGAGAGAGAGAGAGAGAGAGAGAGAGAGAGAGAGAGAGAGAGAGAGAGAGAGAGAGAAAGTGTGTGTGTGTGTGTGTGTGTGTGTGAGTGAGCGAGAGTGAGAGTGAGAG
Source organism: Penaeus japonicus (assembly GCF_977035675.1). Taxonomy (NCBI): domain Eukaryota; kingdom Metazoa; phylum Arthropoda; class Malacostraca; order Decapoda; family Penaeidae; genus Penaeus; species Penaeus japonicus. The sequence goes on from NW_028234417.1 coordinate 20,207,266, forward strand.
TGAAAGTAAAAGTGAGTGAGAGAGAAAGAGAGGGGGTTGGGGGCTGGGGAGAAGGTTTGGTTTCTGAATGCGTTCGTATATACAATTATATAGAGACATCGTATTTTGATATATTCATTTCTCTCTCTCTCTCTCTCTCATTTTTTCAGTCCCTACCCTTTTTATCTATCTCTTTCTGTTAACCGGTTGTGTCAGTCTTTATCTGTTTAACACTTTCTACATGTTTCGCTATCTCTCTCTCTCTCTCTCTCTCTCTCTCTCTCTCTCTCTCTCTCTCTCTCTCTCTCTCTCTCTCTCTCTCTCTCTCTCTCTCTCTCTCTCTCTCTCTCTCTCTCTCTCTCTCTCTCTCTCTCGTTCAATGACAACACTTAAATGCCGCCGGGTCGTTAAACACAGTAATTAGCACTAGACAAGCAGTGAACGAGGGCAAAGTATCCCCCCCCCCCCCCCCCAACCAAAGTTCCTCCCGCGTCGAATCTCCTCCCGCAGCTGTTGCCAACACCGCCGCACAACGCTGGCTTTTCGGGATTAGCTTCTTCAAGGGGAAAGCCTCTTGAAAAGGTCTTCGCGGCCACGAGCACATGAGGGGCTCTTACTTCCTGCAAGCGTTGCGCACGAAGGCAACAAAGAGGCGTAAGAGTTTTGTCAGTTAGACAAGACGCTGCACCCGAGAGAGAGACTTCCCCACTCGTCCATTAAAACTTTGTGGAGCATGAAAACGCGTGTGTTATCATGCGTATCATGAAGTGTCATGAAAGGCCGGAGGAAGATATTGAGAGAGAAGGTACGTGTGCGAATAAAAGAAAGAGAAAGAGTTTCCTTTTAGATCAAGATGAAGAAGAAGGTGATTTGAAATGCGAAACGGAATGGTAGGTGAAAATAAGTGTAGAATGGAAGCTTTTAGACCAAACATCTGCCCAAGTATACTTCAAACTCTAGCATTTTTTTATTTTTTTTTTATGTTTTTGTCTCCTTGAATAATGTTTGGTAATTGAATATCTGATTTACAGCTATACAAAAATTCATCAAAGTTCTGTTCTTGGTTATGACTCCTCTCACTTGATAAACCTAGGTAAGACCTTGTATAAACTTGGGCAAACTTCTGGGGTTCTGAAGACAGTTTTCCCCATGTGGCCAAAAACGATGAGTAAACCGCCACTAGATTAAGAGATCGCTCATGTTAGCATAGTTTATGGGTATATTTCATATTCACGTTTATCGCATTCAGTACCTCATCCAAATGGAAATCTGTTATATTGATCCAATCTCCTTTACAATGGATAAAGTTACTTCGTATTCGATATAACTTCGATATACGCAGCGTGAATATAACTCTATAATCTTCCCTTACACTATATAGCAGGTATAGATTTATCCATTCTCAACATCGTATTTCGGTTCTATCCTATTTTAGCCTCAGCATATCATCTTTACCCAATCAATTGCTTTATGTGTCACTGGTTACAATGGATACAATCCCCCACGCATGATCGAGCGTCTCAAGACTTATATATAGCATTCCCCTGTTGGATATCATCTGCAGGGAGACAAATGGATGTACCGTCGACCCCAAGGTACACACATCCGGTTCAGGGGCTGTGCTAGAGCTCCCAAGGGTTCTCTTTCACAGATATATTGACGCACTTCATCACTCATACGCTTTGTGAATGTCTTATTTTACTGCAGACACAAGTGTTCTTTCTTATGGAAATATGTCTAACTTAATGTGGGGTAATTTTCAGATTTCTTTACGTCTTTCGCTTTTATTTTTCATTAATATCCTTATTTTGTATTTTTTTCCAGGATACTTATAACGCAGGTTACATTGTAAAAAAGGGTCTAGTTTTCTTTCCTATAACATAATTCATTGTTTTTCGCCCTCTTCCTTTCGTCTTCCTCTTCTTAAAACCTTATTCAAAATGTATCGGATTCCTTGTTTTGGAATTTATAGATCACTGTTACTGTAAGACAATGCCGTCTCATATATAGCAACCGAACCCCATTAAAGTTAATTTGATGCATAAATTCAATTAGATATTGGTCGATCTATAGGGGATTACCGGTCGATGTATAGGACGATGAAGTAGCTGTAGATAAAATCAATTACTATCTCTTCTCCTTCTCTATAGTTCTCTCTCTCTCTTTCTCTCTCTCTCTCTCTCTCTCTCTCTTTCTATATATATATATATATATATATATATATATATATATATATATATATATATATATATATATATATATATATATATATATATCTGTCATTCTGTCTATCTCTCTCTATCTCTATCTATCTGTCTCTATATCTATTTATCTAGCTATCGCTCACTTTCTCTATCTGTCTACCAATATCTCTATCTACCTCTCACTACTCCGATCTCCTCTTTCTCTGTCTCTGCCTCTGTCTCACTCATACCTTATATATATATATATATATATATATATATATATATATATATATATATATATATATATATATATATATATATATATATAATATATATGATATATATATATATATGTATAATATATATATACATATATAATACATATATATATATATATATATACATATATATATATATATATATATATATATATATATATATACATACACACACACATATATATATATATATATATATATATATATATATACATATATATATATGTGTGTGTGTGTGTGTGTGTGTGTGTGTGTGTGTGTGTATGTATATATGTATGTAGCTAGCTAGATAGATATATATCCCTCTCTCCCCTACACGCCCGTCCTCCCTCCCTCCCTCTTCATCCCTAAACCTGCAATTTTAAAACATTATGAGAGATTGAAAAAATAATGCAAATCAAGTTTTATACCCTGAGAGGCTGTGAACTTATAAAACACTGGATTGTTGGAGTGCACTTAAAATCTTCGAGTTAATTGCTAAACTTTGTCGTCCATTATTTATGTCAAATGCATTTCTCAAAAAGCAACAGCAGTGAAATGTAATCATGATTTATGATCTAACTACTTTACATATTGAACCTCGTATATGAAAGCACAAAAGATAACGTGTTAGGACGATATTTTTTTGTTTTGTGTTATGTTTTTTTTTTTTTTTTTTTTTTTTAACAGTTATTTACATACAGGTTATGTATACACATAATGATAATTTTAACTAAAACTTGTAACCAATGTATTTCCTCTTCTCGTACGTATATTCTTCTTATTCCTCCTATTATTCTCATGTTCCGTTTTCCCCTTCTCCTTCTTCTGCCTCTTCTTCTCCTTCTTTTTTCTTCTTCTAATTCTTCTTCTTCCTCGATAGAAGAGCAAATGCGTATGAGCTAACGAATGCTTTATTATTTGCTTCCCCTTATTTTGCTACTTCTTCTTCTTCCTCTCTTGTTCCTCCTCTATGTAAATAAAGATATGTCTGACCTAATGTAAGTCAGAGTGAAAATGAAAAGAAGATAGGACACTGACAAACAGACAGCCAACAGACAGTTACAGAGATATCTTCTTTTCTTTCTATCCTCCTCTGCATATATCCAATCAGGGTAGACTACAAAGTGCAGAAAATAAGGAAATGAACCGCGTTTCCAAATGAAGGTGATTGGCTGATGAAAAAGCGATTGGCGTTCATAAGGTTAGCATTTCCTTTGACTTTGATGGCACGATAGAACAGTGTGTTTGTGTGTGCTTGTGTTTGTATGTGTGTGTGTCTGTGTGTGTGTGTTTGTGTTTGTGTGTGTGTTGTGTGTTTGTGTTTGTGTGTGTGTTTGTGTGTGTGTGTGTGATTGTGTATATTCCTTACAAAATTATTTATCAATTTACTTTTATTTGCACTTATGACCTCTCCTACCCCACACCCACCGACGTTTCTTTTCATTTCATTTCTCTTCGTTTCCTTTTTATCATTGTTGTTATTCAATATCTCCGTCTGGTGAAACCGCTAACTGCATTGCTTTCCAAGAAAACCTTTGAACCTCGAATTAGGCCTATATGTGCATTTTTCTTGCCCTTTGATTTTTGACTCAACATATATATATATATATATATATATATATATATATATATATATATATATATGTATATATATATATATATATATATTTTTTTTTTTTTTTTTTTTTTTTTTTTTGCTTAATTTATTTTACTGGCATTGATCATTCATTCCACGTTCTGTAAACCGTTAGAGCTATCCTTGATCTACTAAATCAGTTATCCCGTCTAATGTCTTTTCAAACCATGGAATACCAAATTAAGAAATTCGGACAGTCATTTTAGTAATTGTAAGATAACATTTCTTTCGTATTTCTTCTATTCTTTATTTCTCTCCTTTAATGTGATTTAGGAGCGTTATGTAATGCAATGGTCTTCACACTTTTCTTCATCGAGACTCTTGGGTTTTATGTATCTACTCGCACTCGTAAGGGACAGTATTACACATACCAATCAGGTGTTTTACACCTTTCTTTACTGTTTGGTTTCCAATTTTCTACATTTCCTCACATGAGTACAGAACATAGTCTTTTTAGTAACTTCCCTCCCCCCACAAAAAGTGTACAAAAATGTAGATTTTTACTAAAGCGATTTGGATACGTCAACGCTGACATACATACTTGCGAAGCAATGTTAGTTGTGCACAACGCAATATCTGCGCAAAATTATTCAAGAGCGAGACTAGCAGCGTGTGAATCGTACCGGGCGTATCTTAAAATCGATCAACACTTGTTTTATTTTGAAAAGCGTACACTTGCCCTGCCCCCCCCCCCCCCCACCAGTTAGAGGTAGAGTGAGAATGCATCGTTTAGCAAGTAAAATATCAGCATTCCAAAGGCGTACTTCCCATTAAGCTTTCCGTGAAAACAATTGCCATTAACTTTCCTAATCTGCAAATTTACGTATTCAGCAATGCTTTTACTGAATACATATTCAGTATATCTAACTGAAAGCGCTTTTCAAAGACCAAACGAACAGGATCCAAAATCGTAGTAGGTGGCTTGCTATAAAACTAAGAAACTAAGAGAGAGAGAGAGAGAGAGAGAGAGAGAGAGAGAGAGAGAGAGAGAGAGAGAGAGAGAGAGAGAAAGAGGGGGGGGGGGGGGGGGGGGGGGGGGGGGGGGGGGGGGGGGGGGGGGGGGGGGGGGGGGGGGAAGAAAGAGAGAGAGTGAGAGAATGTCATTAATTCTCTCTCTCTCTCTCTCTCTCTCTCTACCTACCTACTTATCATTATACTTATCTCCTTCCCTTATTATTTCCCTCTCTCCCTTTCTCTGTCCTATTCAGTCTGTCAGTCTGTCTCATTCTCATTCTGATTCTCTCCTTTTCTCCCTCCCTCACTCCCTCCCTCCCTCTCTAAATCTTCACTAAACATTGTAAAATCTGTCCGACGAATAGTGAATTACACTCACAAGGGGCGGAGCTTATTTCACACCCCGTAGAGTTGCTCCTCGATTGAGAATGATAATCATATTAATTGGTTCTCTTTGACTGCAATAGTCCCTGCATTACTGATATGCAACTACATGAGTGATTCCTCCTAGTCACCGGGACGCATCTCTGGATTTGACCAAACAGGTGTAGAGAGGTAGAGGCATCGGAATTAATAAGGGTATAGTGTGTTGCACTGCTGTTCAAGTAATTATGTTTCTCTTCTTTGATAGTTGAAGGAACAGGGTTTGTGTGTGTGTGTGTGTTTGTGTGGTTGTTTATTTGTGCGTGCGTGTGCGTAGTTGCGTGCACCGTGATTTCTTCTATGCGTGCATTTATACGTGCTACATTTCGTGACTCTAATCTATTCATTCCATCTTGAGACGAACCGTTCCTACCACTTACATTTATTCCTCCCCCCCCCCCTAAAAAAATCTCGGAGCAAATGGTTATGATCAGAGTGAATAATGCACTTTCGTTGACACACTGAAGGGACATTTACAATTTACTTGGGGTCTAATAGAACTCATTAAAAATAGGGGGAAGAGATGAAGGGAAGTGATAAGAAAGTGGCAAGGAAGGTGTGGGAGACAGCTGCGGTCGGGAGAGGGGGTAGAGGGAAGGAGAAGGGAGAGTGGCGGTGAGGGAGGGAAGGTAGGGGTAGGGGTAGGGGTAGGGGAGAGGAAGAGGGAGGCACGGGCTGTGGGAAGGAGTAGGGGTAGGGGAGGGGATGAGAAGGGAGAAGATGGGGGTACGGGTTGTCGGAAGGGGTAGGGGTTAGGGCGGAGGAGAGGGGGAGGGGCGGGGGCGTGGGAGAGGAAGAGGTACGGTAAGTGGGGAAGATTGTGGGAAAGGGAGGGGGGCAAGGAGGGTAGGAGAAGAAGGGAGTGGAGGAGGGGGTTACGTAGGAAATTGGAATCCAATCGGGAATGGGAACCTCCTGCGCAGTGACGTCTCCTAAAAAGCGATTTCATTTACAAGTCTTTGCGTGAGAGGAGGAAAAGGCTTCAGAAGTCGATTTCCGCGTAAGTATTCTTCTTCTTCTTCCTCCTCCTCTTTACCTTTTTCGTCATCATTATCATCATCTCATTTGCTTTTTCTTCCTTCTTCTTGGACAGATTTACTTACTCTTCCTCCTCCTCACCTTCTATTTTTCTTCTTCTTCTACATATACTTTTTCTTTCTCCCCTTCCTCCATCTTCTTCCCTTTCTTCATTTTCTTTTCTTCTTTTTCTTCGTCTTAAGGATATTAAGTCTTATATATCAGTTGTCCAACTTTTCCCAGAAATTTGTGTTGAAACATTAAGGCAAACTTTACTTTCATTTTTCACTGTAAATTCTGATAATCCATAAGTACTACATTACTATTAATCTGATAATGAGAAGGTATACATTTCTATAAAAAAAAGATAATAATAATAATAATTCTCAAACTCTGATATCTTAATATCATCCATTCATAGATCTTTATTATAAGTTATTGAAACTATTGCACCATTTAGTAAACTTTTTTTCGTTTTTTATTCGTTTATATATCACGAATTCAGATTCATCATCTTTTGTTTAACCTGAAAAGAGATTTACTTCTGAAATCCGTCTACTCAACTTTTGGTGAAAAGGTTATCCATTGAACAATCACTACACACTTCGCATAGTTATTTTCAAAATGCATTTAACGAAGAACAAGTTTGAATTTAAATAACGAACAGTTCCGAGCACTTCCGAGGTGGAAGTCTATTTGACGTATTTGGGTAACCTATTTTTGTTTGTGTGTGGCTTCGAGTGTGTGTGTGTGTCTGAAGGTGGGTGGCTACATGTGAGTGCGTGGAGATGGGTGGTATGGTGTGTGTATAAAGGTGGATGGTTGCTGTGTGTGTGTGGCGGTGCGTGTGAGTGTGTGAGTGTGTGTGTGTGTGTGTGTGTGTTTGTGTTTATGTATGAGAGTGTTTGCGTCTATGTATGAGTGTGTTTATCTGTTTGCATACGCTGAAGAATCTATTTGTATGTACCCCCTTAAGTACAAGCTCACGTATTTGCAGTCTCATCACTTTTCCCTGTGCATATACATCACCACACATCCCCCGTCCCCCGTAGGACTAACCGCGAAAACCCAAACACCATAAAGTGCTACAGAAGGCACGAAAGTTTGACAACATTTCCCGCCGTGGTCGACCAGCCTAGAAAATTTTGAGAGGCTTGAGGGCTAATGGCAGGTCGCTGCCATATTTCCTGTGGGCGCTGAGGTGGGACAGGCTGCTCAAAATTTACATATTGCGCAGGCAAGGAAAGTATGGATGGCGGTTGTGCTTGGGGCGGCTGGGTGGGCTAGGAATTGGTGAGGTCACATGTTGGGGGAATATAGTGAGGGAGTTGGGAAGATAGGAAGGTGCCGAGGGGGGGGGGGGTATAAGATGGAATATCATGTCTCTTAATTTTAATCATCCAGTATGAAAAAAATACATCTTTTATACATATCTCCACACCTTCATCCTCTATTTTTCTTCCTCCTCTTCCTCTTTTTCTTCTTCATTCTCCTCTATCCCTTATTTTTCACACACGATCGAAAAGTTGCGAGAACCAACAAGTTGAACCCCCCAAAAATGAAACTCGCTAATGGGCGTCTAAAGCCATTTTTTCGGTCGCAACAGCTGTCGGCCGCCACTTGCTCACCCGCGGGTGGTGGGTGGGTGGGTGGTAGGGGATGGGGGGGGGGCGATCAGTCATGAGATAGTGATGCTAGTGGTGAAGAAGGGGATTGTGATGATGCAGTTCTAAAGTTCTTTCTCATTATTAATATCACCATCATTATTAACATCCATGCCATTATCACTAATAATATCCTTATTTAATTGCTTCATAATTATCCTCAATATCATCCTTATTATATATTCATCATTATTAACACAAAAACTAGTGTAGGAGAGTTCATCCCATCCTTCTAGATCAGTCTCTGAATAAATTTTAAAGATTTTTCTCTTTAACAATGGAAAACTCTCAGACTCCCTCTTTACATCTATCCTACTATCTATTCCTCCTTCCTTCAGACTCTCGCTAATCCCTTTCTCTCTGTTTCTTCTTTTCTTTTCTGCAGTCGCTTCCAAAACGCCAAATTAAGCTCATCCTTCAGACGTAAAACGGCCATAATAGCGTTTAAATGTATGTTCATGACTGACATCAGTTTCGTTTCAGAAAACTTGAAGTGAATCTGAAGTCTTATTGTGACTCGACTTTTGGTCCTTCGGGAAAGCCTGCTTCAGACTTTTAAAGCCTTTTAATCGCACGCGTGGCCTTGGGAGTCTGCCTTTGGCCTCCTCCTCCTCCTCCTCCTCCTCCTCCCGTGGCGGGGAATTATCAGCAGAATATTGTGTTTCTCAAGTGTTTTTTTTTTCTTTTCTCTCTCTCTCTCTCTCTCTCTCTCTCTCTCTCTCTCTCTTTTTATACAAACACACACATGCACATACATGCACACACACACACACACACACACACACACACACACACACACACACACACACACACACACAAACACACACACACACACACACACATATATAAATATATATATACATAATTATATATATATATATATATATATATATATATAATATAGTATGTATGTATGTATGTATGTATGTATATATATATATATATATATATATATATATATATATATATATATATATATATATATATACATATGTCTATATATTTATATATGTCGCATACAAGCACACATCTAATTTGGTCCAGGGCGAGTTTCCTCCTACCTAGATATGTTAATCTCTTTCTAGTCAAGAGCAGCAATACCTTCTCCCATACTCTCGCACCATAAAAACTCCCTGGCCCTGAAGGAGCGAAGGGGAACGCGCGGTGTTACCATCAGACGTGTTACTAACATGTTTGAGGATATCTTGCATGCGTCGTGGATAATCAAGGTTATCACGTCGGCGTAGTAATGAAATAGTAAAGATTACAATATTTGTTTTTCTGATCGGAGAATTTGCACCTGACAGTTTGGTAATGACTGATTACACGTTGATAAAATTACGATAATTATATAGTAATTGACAAGTTGGTGATGATAGATTTTTTTGAAATACAGCCAGCTGGCCAATCGTCGACATTCATCATTTACCCGTCAAGTGCATCTTTCCCTCGAAAAAAAGGGAACAAAAAGTAATAATTCTAAATGAATATAAAAAAGGACCTCAGTATTTGCTTTGTGTTATACAGACAAACCGATTTCCCAACATGCTTATCATAATACATCCACTGTTGCATTTTTACACCCAGAATCGAATGCTACGATTTCAATAAAATCCCCAAAAGTTGGAAAATACAAGGCTTAGTTTCATCCGTTGAAATACAACTTTCATTTCGCGAGTTCTGATTACCTATGGATTTATTCGCATGAACTGAAGACGCCACTAAAAACTTTATGCTTTCTGGACAATAAACCGATTTCAATCTCATGTTTTATTTCAAAAGGTTTGGATTCATGGTTGTTCGTTTGTTTAGTTTTTATTTAGCGTGTGTATGTGTGTGTGTGTGTTTGTGTGTGTGTGTGTATTTGTGTGTGTGTGTGTGTATGTGTGTGTGTTAATGTTTTTGCTTGTGTGTTTAACTGTAAACATACCTCTCTCCTGATGAATATAGATTCCTTTACTTAAACTCCATCGTCTACGTAATACCGCAAAGTGTTTTTCCTTCGATTTTTACCACATCCTTCTAACGGTGTTTCACGAGCAGCGTCATCTGGTCCCAAACAATTCCATCTTCCTCTCTCGCGCTGGGCATCCGGAGCTCCCTTCCGGTCCTTGCACGCCGCCCTTCTTGTCCTGAGGCTTGTGGTGTATCCCTATTCCCTATTCCCTATTTGTCACAACAACATGAAGCTCTTAGCTCAGCCTAGTGTTTTTGTGTTGTTGTTGTTATTTTCGGGGGGTGGGGGTGAGGAGGAAGGAGGGAGCGAGAGGGTGTTCGTCTCGCATATCTTAACAATAACAACAGCCATCTCGGCCCGCTCCTCTCTCTCTCTCTCTCTATCTATCTATCTATCTATCTCTGTCTCTATCTTTCTCTCACACACACTTTCTCTTTCTCTCTTTCTCCTTCTATTCCTTCCCTCCCTCTACTCCTCCCCTTCCCCCTAATTCCCAAGGCACCCCTAACCCTCGTCCTCAGGGCATTTCTTCCCCATTGCTTTCTCCATCAAGACCACCCCTCCCTCCCCTTCCCCTCCTCTCCTCGCGATCCCATCTCCCTCCCTCGCCCTCACTGCCAACCCCTCCCTAGTCCCTAGCCCCCCCTCACAATCGCCCCATCCCCCTCCCTCCCTCCCTCACTGCCAACCCCTCCCTAGCCCCTAGCCCCCCACCCCCCTCACAATCGCCCCATCCCCCTCCCTCCCTCACCCTCACTGCCAACCCCTCCCTAGCCCCTAGCCCCCCCCCCCACAATCGCCCCATCCCCCTCCCTCCCTCACCCTCACTGCCAACCCCTCCCTAGCCCCTAGCCCCCCCCCCCCCCCACGATCGCCCCATCCCCCTCCCTCCCTCACCCTCACTGCCAACCCCTCCCTAGCCCCTAGCCCCCCCACCCCCCCAGAATCGCCCCATCTCCCTCCCTCCCTCCCTCCCTCCCTCCCTCCCTCCGGCGAGCTCTTGCACCAACATCCAGCTCTCGGAGGGATGATCCATCGCCTCACCCTCCTCGCCACTCCTTCCCGAGAGCAGATTCTGATCACGGACTACTCAGGCAGACTCCATCCTTCCAGTTCTCTTGCTTTGGGGAGGTCTCTTTGTCTCTTCCGGTATATTCTTTTATTTCTCTGTGTCTTTCTGTTTCCGTGTGTTTTGCTATTCATGTGGTGTTCGTTTGTGCGTGTGTCTGTCACTCTCATTCGTTCTCTCTCTCTCTCTCTGTCTCTCTCTTTATCTCTCTCTCTCTTTCTATCTATCTATCTTTCTCTCTCTCTCTCTCTCTCTCTCTCTCTCTCTCTCTCTCTCTCTCTCTCTCTCTCCCTCTCTCTCTCTCTCTCTCTCTCTCTCCTCTCCTCTCCTCCCCCCTCCCTCTCTCTCTCCTCTCCTCTCCTCCCCCCTCCCTCTCTCTCTCTCTCTCTCTCCCTCTCTCTCCTCTCTCTCCTCTCCTCTCTCCCCTCTCTCCCCCCCTCCCTCCTCTCTTCCTCTCTCTCTCTCTCTCTCTCTCTCTCTCTCTCTCTCTCTCTCTCTCTCTCTCTCTCTCTCTCCCTCTCTCTCTCCCTCTCCCTCCCCCCCTCTCTCTCTCCCCCCCTCTCTCTCTCCCTCCCTCTCTCTCTCTCCCCCTCTCTCTCCCCCTCTCTCTCTCTCTCTCTCTCTCTCTCTCTCTCTCTCTCTCTCTCTCTCTCTCTCTCTCTCTCTCTCTTCTCTCTCTCTCTTCTCTCCTCTCTC
>NW_028234417.1:20259106-20261606 GCF_977035675.1 Penaeus japonicus
TGTGTTGTTATACACAATTAAAAGGAATATACTCCAGTTAATTAAAAGCTTGTTATCTTAGATAAACATCACACTGTTCTTGATGTCACTATATGTCACATCTATTCATCTATATTTTCTTATCATTGAGCTTCATAAGCACTGCTCATTTTCAGTCTTAATACTTTTTTTCATGAAGTATAACTTTTAGAACTGGCATAGTTATTACACGTGATAATTTACGTTTATTTCGTAAGTGATATGTAAGTTCATTCAAACACGATTGAATTATCAAATTTGGTAAACATACGAAACAACATGTTAATTTTTTTCGACTGAATGAGATGTCGGTCATGTTTCCCTCTTTAAATAAACATTAGCATTTCACCGAACGTACGAAAACTGAAATACCAAAAGATGAAGGAAAAAAAATGGAATAATGTATAATGTATCCCCCCAAGATATCAAACTGGAAACATGAAAACAAAAACAAATACGTTTATAAAGAAGAAACCATAAGAACAATTAAACACCAAAAGGAAGAAATAGAATGAAAATAACAACAACAACAATAACAAAAAAAAAACATTAGAAAGAAGTGACAAATACATTTGATAAACGGTAACGGACAATGAACAATAAAACGATACATAAATATAATTTAGACAGAGCAGATTTTTTTGTTCTTTTGCTATTAAAAAATGAATTATATATATATATATACATAATTATATATATATTATATATATATATATATATATATATATATATATATATATATATATATATATATATTCACGTTATCATACTTCACTCCTACCTTAGCATTATGTGATTATTATTAATATGTTATTATTAATAGTAATAAAAAAAATCAGGCGACCCATAACCTTCGGTCATTAACACAATCGACTTGATAACATCGCCAGAGGAAGAAGGAAAAAAATAAGAAGAAAAAGAAAAGACCTGACCCACATATATTCTTCTTGGGATAGTTCCCGGATGACAAATATGACAATAAAACCCTGTTAATGTCACCAATTTGGAGTGAAAAAAGTCGTATAAAAATAGTCTAAAAAAAGGAAAAATCGAACCCTTATTCGGCACTAGGCGTCCACCCAAAGAAATATAGATAAAAACTAAAGTAGAAAAAAGTCAATTGAAAAAAGAAAACAAAAATACAAATAAGAGAAAATTATATACACAGTCTATATGGCCACGTTTTATAAAGGCGAAAAATCTGCTTTGTGCTTGAATTCACACAAACAGGGAACGGAACCAAATGGCTGATATCAATTTTCCTTTCCTTTTCGTTCAAGCGAATGAACCGCAAAACACAAACTACCTCCCATGAATAAGGATCCGGAACAAGAACGGTAAAACTTAGGTGTGTCGCTTGGGAGAGAGAGACAGAGAGAGATAGGGGGGAAGAGACAGAGAGACAGAGAGAGAGAGAGAGAGAGAGAGAGAGAGAGAGAGAGAGAGAGAGAGAGAGAGAGAGAGAGAGAGAGAGAGAGAGAGAGAGAGAGAGAAAAGAGAGAGACAGAGAAGAGAAAGAGAGAGAGAGAGAGAGAGAGAGAGAGAGAGAGAGAGAGAGAGAGAGAGAGAGAGAGAGAGAGAGAGAGAGAGAGAGAGAGAGAGGGTGGGGGGAAGATAAAGGGAGAGATAGAAAGAGAGAAAGAGACAGAGCCAGAGACAGAAACGGAGACAGAGAAAGAGGAGGTTCCTTTTCTGAATGCGTTAGATTACTGTGCGTGATGTTAGGCATATACACTCCCAGGTAAATTATAGGGAGGCGTATTTGTGTCTTTGTGGAAATTCGTATAGTAAAAACATGTAGTCTTTTATCCTCGAGATAGGATGAATATGAGACTGTAGAAGCGTAAAAGGATTACGAGAGTCGTGCTATGAAGCAACGTATTTGAATACGCATTTGAGGATGCATTTCCCTATATTCTCTCTCTCTCTCTTTGATTTTAATCCTTTCTCTAGCTTGCTATCTCTATATATCTATATGTATATGTATATATGTATATACATATATATATATATATATATATATATATATATAGATATATATATATATATAGATATATATATATATATGTATATATATACGTATATATATGTATATACATATATGTATATATATACATATATATATACATATATATGTATATATATATATATATATATATATATATATATATGTGTGTGTGTGTGTGTGTGTGTGTGTGTGTGTGTGTGTGTGTGTGTGTGTGTGTGTGTGTGTGTGTGTTCTGTCTTTTCCGTCTCATTTTCATTCTTCTTTTTCTCCTCCTTCTCCTTCTCCTTCTACTACCTCTTTATCTTACATTATTCTTAATTCGCACTTGAAGCAATAATCAGTAGAATAGACATTCTTAAATATATCTTGAAAAGAAAAGAAAAGAAAGAATAGAGTAAACAGACATTTGAAAATTTGTCGTTGTTGTTGTTTATAATGATCTACTTTGTCAGTCTATTCCTCCTATGAAAGCAA
>NW_028234417.1:20306606-20309106 GCF_977035675.1 Penaeus japonicus
GTAATATCCCTATACTTTCATATTTATAGTTCATATTTTTCATATTCATTTCTCTTTTTTATTTCTTTGCGACTATCATTCGTTTTCATTGATTTTGTTATCGTTGTTGATTACCAATGGCTTCATGATCAGGACTATTATCACCCTTATCATAGCCACTGCAAATGTTGCTCAGGCTGTTATCATCAAAGAGATGATGTTCCTATTAATTTATGATCACTATCAATATTATTGTTATTGTTTTTGACATCACTTTTATCAATATTACTTCAAGTATCATCATCACTATCATTGCTCGCAATATCACTATCACCATCACCATCCTCATTACCATTATCACTGTAGGGTCATTGTAAACCACAACATTGCCAGAAATATGGGTTCAATATCGCAACAGGCAATACTGCAACTTTAAAAGGTTCCTCCATTCATTGAAATCAAGTAACTGGCATCTCATTTCGTCCAATCGATACGAATTGTTCCTATAATGATGTACAATAAATCACGTGATGTCTCTAATGACGGACATATGAACCTTGTTTTACAGTTTTAATGGCCATGTCTAATTGCCTAAATCTACACAGCTTGAACGAATTTCGAAATCAACGTTTTAATGCACGGTTCTTGAAAGGTGAACGAGATTTTCACCGAATCTTGTTTTAGATCGGCATTTTATCCTTCTTCTTTTGTTTGTATGTTCTGAATTCAGGATGTGGTTATATTTCTATTTCTTCTTCTTTTTTGAATGGAGAGAGAAAATCATCAGTTGTAATATTGCCATCGTCAGTCCTGTGGCTTTCTCTCTTGCACTCTCTCTCTCTCTCTCTCTCTCTCTCTCTCTCTCTCTCTCTCTCTCTCTCTCTCTCTCTCTCTCTCTCTCTCTCTCTCTCTCTCTCTCTCTCTCTCGTACTAGATAAAAAAAAAAAAACAACAACATTGGTTCATATTGGTCATCAACGAAATTATATGTTTATAAGTGATGATAATAATAACAGTAACAATAACAATATCAGCCAGTGATAATAGCAGTAGATTGATAATGATGATAATAGTGATAATAATAATAGTTAAGATAACGATGATGCTAACAATGAAAATGATGATATGGATAACAATAAGGATGATGATATGGCTAATTATTATGATACGAGCTATGCTAATAATGACTAATTCTGATGCTAATAACAGTACCAGCAACTATATATAACGATAATTATAATACTTATGTTGATGAGGATGATCTTTCTATCGTCATTGTTATCATCATAACTATGATAAGAATAACAACAGTAATGGTAATGATGGCAATATCAAGAGTAACATGAATAACAAAATTATAGTAATCGTAATAGTTTCGAGAAAAAAAAACACTTTCTCTTGGCGAATTAAAAGTTAAAGTCAACAAAATCCATTGACACTCCAGTGGAAACGTTTCAATTACAGATAAGACTTTGGTCTGAAAACAATCAACTGTTTAAACTGGAAAGAGAGAAAGGGAGAGAGAGAGAGAGAAAGAGCGAAGAAGAAAAGCTTAGGTAGCTACTGAACGTAAAGGTTCATTGTATAGCAAAAGTAAATATTAGCTATGATTATAAATGGTATTATTTTTTCCTGATAATGTAATGGTTGAATGGATAGCAAATGAAGGAAAAGAACATGCAAACAGCTGAGAGAATATGTAAAGATATCTATCTTTAGTCCTAAGAGTATAATTGCGCAAATGAGCATTGATTTGATTTTATATAAACATTTGTTCCATTTTCTTCCCTATTTCCACTAGCATTCGAATGGGAAATGGGAGATGGAGAGGATGTGTGTGTGTGTGTATGTGTGTGTGTGTGTGTGTGTGTGTGTGTGTGTGTGTGTTTGTGTGCATGCATGTGGATGTTCATGAACACGTGGGTGTATATACATATGTCTGTTTGTGCGTGTGTAATACAAACAGAAAGCGATGAAGAAAAAAAGAAACATAATTATCAAATCAAATGGTTTTAAAGCTGTCAACGTGAAAGAAAAGAAACACGTATCAAAGTCATTCTTTAACATCGCCTAAAACACTCACATAATCAACTTTTATTTAGATCTTACTCTCCTTTTTCAATTAGTGTGTACATAGATATGTACGCAAGTACACGAACAAACATGTATGTGATAGTCACCCAAGATCGTAACACGAAATAAAACTTTTTTTTTTCTTTTTTTTTTCTTTTTTTTTTTAGATATTACTCTTGTTAACTCCTCAATTCGGAAAGTCTCACTGTTTGCATTCTGACCTTTTGACATGTTGCAGGAACTCTGACTAAGCCAGGTAAAAAGGCTCTTTATTCTCTCGCCTCTGTACGCTGCTGACTTGCAGAGTCCTGAGAGTTCTCTCGTGCACTCTTGAGAGCTCAGGTGAAATTACGTTAATTTGTTCATTATTTTTTTTAAGATGGGGGTCAATTAAGGTAGTTCAACAAACGAAAATCAAGCGAGGTGGAAATTTGTGAATAACGTGTAT
>NW_028234417.1:20319106-20321606 GCF_977035675.1 Penaeus japonicus
GTGTGGGTGTGTGTTTGTTTTTTTGTATAAAATAATAATTAAAAACTAAATTATTAAAAAACCATTTTAAATCCTAACTAACAAAACCAAACTATAAAAAAATACCTATAATCTAAAATATAAATATTAACTTCATATAATATATATAACTTATCTCCAATCAAAATAACCAAATTAACAAAAAATAAAAATAATCTAATATTTTTTAACAAAAAAAAAAATAAATAAAAAAAATATATATTCTATAATCTCTCAAAAAATAAACCTTTAACTTAATCTATCACAAAACAAAAACTTAATATAGACAAAAAAAATCAATCTCCTATCTCCCTATAACACTAAATCTACCCCACAATTATCCCATCCTACATCTCAACAAACATATAATAAATTAACCACTCATATACCTATAAACATATATCAATCAACACCAAATCCTAAGAAGACAAAATAAAGAAACATAAATATAAAAACCATATAAACATAACACAATAAAATTCCCATCTAATAAATCCTTAAAATATAAAACACCAACTTTTTTATAATAAAAAAAATAAAAAATTAACAATACAGACCCGAACCCGTAGTGGTTTGGGAGTGATTAGTTTGTAAGAACCACACCTTTCTCTCTACTACATACACAAACAAACTCAAACAAAACAAAACAAAACTAAAAAACGCTAAAAAACCACAAATCCACTTAAAATAAAAGTCTGTTATAAAATGTTAAAATAAATCAAAACTCCTCACACCCAAAATTTAATCTATCAAAAAATTTTTTAAATTAGGGAAAATCATAAACCAACACTACAATATAAATTAACAAAAAACTATAAACCTTCCCAATTTCAAATAAAAAAATAAAATATTATATCTCATAACATTATCAAAAATCTAATTATTCTATTAAAAGTCTAAAACCCAAAAATTAAATATATATATATATATAAATTATATATATGGCATACATGTAAATAACTGTATATACACATGTATAAATTATATATTCGTATATAAAAGTTATATATAAATATATATATATTTATGATAAATATATATAACTATGATATATAATATATAGATATATATATATATATATAAATATATACATAGATACATCATCTATGGCACTATATATATCTCGATGTATATATGTATATACATGTATATCGCACATATATACATCTATATAATATGCATAGATCTGTATATATTCGTATATAAATATATATAATATATATATATATATAAATATATATAATATAAATATATATATATATTAATATATATATAAATATATATATATTATATATGTATATATATATATATATATATATATACATATACATATTACATATCTATGCATATATATAGATGTATATATGTATATACATGTATAATATTATATATCATATTATATATATATATATATATATATTACTAATAGATATATATATACATGTATATATGTATATAATATATATATATATATATATATATATATAAAAAAATATATATATATATATATATTAATAAATAAATAAATATATATATATATATATATATATATATATATATATATATATATATGTATATATGTATGTATGTATGTACATATATATACACAGAAATATATATGAATATGCATATATACATACATAGATATGTATGTTTATGTATATAAATGTCTATATACATTCCTACAATCGTCTGCGGTCTTTCCATAATCGATAAACATCCAACGTAACATTAAATGGACGACCTTTTTGCCTTAAAAGTACATTCATATGTTTTTTCGTAATGATTCTAAAGACAAATCGGGATATGATCATTTTTCGTCAATGGATAGTTAGTTAGTTTTTTTTTTTTTTTTTTTTTTTTCATACTCACCAAATACCCAAGTCGGTACCCCAGTTACCCACCTCAAGAGCGGGGGGTGGGGGTAGAGGAAGTGGAGAGTGATGGTTGGGGAACACTGACAAACGAGCACTCTTTGATATTCACAATAACATCACTCAAGACATATTACTAATGATATCAATTAGAATGAAACAGAATGTTGTGTCCCTTTTCTTTATCTTTTGTTATCTATTTATCCATCTATTCTTTATTTCCTTTCTTTCTCGTGTTGGCGTGTGCTCCGCAGTAGAAGCGGGTGAGTAATCAGTCCTGTTTTTGATTCTATTCACTTCAAGACATTCACAACAACCATGAACAAAGAGGAGCTTGTGCACTACGACGCAAGGGAGCGTCGCTCACAGGAATCGCCGTTATTCTTTCAGGTGTAGAGGCACTGCTCCTCCTTTCCGCGAGGAGAAAACGGAAGATAGTGATGACAGAATATACATATACGATCCACAATCGGCACAGCACCAGCCGAAAGTCGCTCAAAGTGTTTTTCTGAAGTGGAATCAGTTCGCTTCCGTCGCACCACACGAACACGCCACGAGCAGACTGACTCGAGTGCGAGAGAGAAAGAAAAAAAAGGTGGGCACCTGCA
>NW_028234417.1:20324106-20326606 GCF_977035675.1 Penaeus japonicus
TCTTTCTCTCTCTCTCTCGCCTTCCTGTAGTTTCCTTTTCCCTTTATGTGGAACATCTTCTCCACAGCTTCCCTTGCACTCCCTCACTTCCACCCAACTCTTTTTCTCTCTCCTTCCACGTCTCCACCTTCCTTCCACAGCTTTTTTTTCCCGACCTATATACGTAATACTTTATCCACTTCCTTCTTTCCCTCTCGCACCTCCTAGTCTCCCTATTTTCTTCCCTTCCCCAACTTCCTCCCGATCACTTACTTCCTCCCCTCCCCGCCTTCCTCACCTACTTCCCCTTACCTCCCCACCTTCCTCCCTTCCCTACCCATCTCTCCACTTTTCTCCCTCCCCTACCCACCTCCCAACCTTCCTCCCTCCCCTCCCCACCTTCCTACCTCCCCTATCCGCTTCCCCACGTTCCTATCCCCCCTCCCTGCCCACCTCTCCACTTTTCTCCCTCCCCTACCTACCTCCCCACCTTCCTACTTCCCCTATCCGCTTCCCCACCTTTCTCTCCCCTCCCCCACCTTTCTCCCTACCCTACCCACCTCTCCACTTTTCTCCCTCCCCTCCCCACCTTCCTACCTCCCTATCCGCTTCCCCACCTTCCTCCCCTACTTCTTCACCTTCCTACCTCCTCTCCCCACCCTCCCCACCCTCCCCATCCTCCCCACCTTCCTACCTCCCCGCCCCATCCTCCCCTCCTCCTCCCGGGGAACCCAACACGTATAAAGTGGGCGTCCTCTAGTTTCCAACTTCCGGCTCTCAGTGCCTTGAATTAGCTGACTTCCTAACCCTACCCATCCCTCCCTGTGAGTGGAAAATCTGTGAAGTTAGATTACATTTATCAGGTCAATAGATCGGGAGTGAGACCACATGAAAAACATCTCTCGATCTCTTTTTCTAAGTTGTGGTGATGAAAAAATAAAGCTAAAAAAGATATTTGTAAAAAAGAAGTGTTGAATATTTAAGATCATCTCCATTGCAAAGTTAAAAAACAAAAACAAAAGAAAAACGAAATGCCGGAAATCGTAGCCTACTCCTTTTTAAAATATGATGTAAAACATGTTATTGAAAGAAAAATATGAATATAAAATATCAAGATAAGATTCAAAATATAGTTCAAACTCGCCCACGCTCTTAATACCGGCAATTTTTTTTTTTTTTTTTTTTTTTTTTTTTTTTTTTTTTTTTTTTTTTTTTTTTTTTTTGTCTCGCCAAGGGCTTCGGATGAGCGAGCGAGCAAGCAATAGCTTAAGTTCGGTCCATATATCATGCACACTAGCGAGACCGCAGGAGGGTTTCGGTGTCGCTAAATCAGGGTCGGTGAGCAGCCTAACCTTTTCACCAGAGGGAGCATTCAACATCCTCTGGAAAGTCTTTCCGGTTCTGCAAGTGCAAAGGGAATTAGATCTCCCCCCCTCCTCCCCCCAGGTGATTTCAACTTTTTTTTATCTGTCCTTTTCTTCCAAGGTAGCATTATTTCCTGAAGTATTTCATTTTTTCTTAATAGTTTCCCCTTTTTCTCCTCTCGAAGTAATTTCATTTTTCCGTTATAGTTTTTCGTTATTTTCAAGGCAGATTCACTTTTTCAGTTAGTCTAATCGTCTCATTTTTCACTATTTAATTAATCTTTTCTTCCGAGGTCCAATTTTATTGTATAATTCATTTTTTAAATCTGAAGTAGCCCCGTTGCCAGGGCTATTATCTAAAACTAATTGCGAAAGATGGCCTCGTAAGGTTATCGTTTAAGGTAGATTATGTGAGCATGATATTGCAAGCCAGAAAGTTGTGTGCCAGCTCCGTTGAATTTGGTTGTGCTTGTGTGCCACACAGTCAAACACACATACACATGCATATATCCATGCCAACATTCAAACGTTTACATGTATACAAATGCTATGTAGATATGCCTATGTTGATTGTATACATGAGTGTGCGTATAAATACATACATACACACACACACACATACACACACACACACACTCACACACACACACACACACACACACACACACACATATATGTATATATATATATATATATATATATATATATATATATATATACATATATTATATTATATATATATATGTATAAATGTGTATATGTATATATATATGTATATATACATATATATATATATATATATATATATATATATATATATATATATATATA
Source organism: Penaeus japonicus (assembly GCF_977035675.1). Lineage (NCBI taxonomy): Eukaryota > Metazoa > Arthropoda > Malacostraca > Decapoda > Penaeidae > Penaeus > Penaeus japonicus. The sequence continues at coordinate 20,326,281 of NW_028234417.1, forward strand.
TATACATATATAGTATATATATATATATATATATATATATATATATATATATATATATATATATATACATGTGCACATATATATACATATGTATATAATATATGTATATATTTATACATATATCATACTTAATTAACAAAACACCATTGGATTAGAAATCTCTTTACCATTACCTCTATCACTCCACATATCATTCGTTATGTATTTGAGATCAAAACAATACACCCAATTGCGTCAGCGTTGGAGATAATTTCATGTGAACGAGGGGCATCACATTCATAGACTTTTTCACTTTATCAGCTTTGTTTTATACCGATTTTATTACG
>NW_028234417.1:20344106-20349106 GCF_977035675.1 Penaeus japonicus
GACATTATCATCATTATTATTATCATCATTATCATTACATATGTTATTGTTTTTGTCATTATCATCATTATTTTTGATATTGTCATTGTTATTATTATTATCATGATAATTGTCATGATTGATATTACTATTCTTTTAATCATCATTATCATTATTATCATCATTGTTATTATTTTCATTATCATCATCCTTATGTGTATCATCGTTTTTTCATCAGTATGATTTTTTGATTAATTCATTCATAATTTTATTGTTATTATCATCACTATCATAATAGTTATCTTTATCATTATCATTATCATTTTTAATATTATTGTCATCAACATCATTACCCTTACTATTTATATCATTAATCTATTTTACTGTCATTATAATTGTAACATTTTTATCATCATATTTTTATCAAAATGTCCATATTTATTATCATTATTACTATAATATTTTTATCATTATATTATTAATACTAGCCCAATCCGTAAGCCATGGTCCCGCGGCCCGGTTTGCATTACAACATGGTTAAGCCACCGATTGTTTTAAATCAACTTTTATTGACATAATAATGACGTGATGTCAGCACTACCTCATGACCTGAGATTTCCTGCTTCCTGTCTCCCCTTCCGCTTGCTTAAACCGCACCGACTCCTGCAAAGGTTTATTTTATCTCGGATGCCCCTGTGGGATAAAATTATCCTAGTTGTCTTTCGACATACAAATGTAGATAAAGCAAAGGCAAGGAGTCAACAGCATGCAGAGAAGACAGAGGAACAGGCATTCATCTCCTGACACACCCGCTGAAAGGCAAGTTGTAATTCGGCACCTCCATAAAAACCTGCTATTTATGGACAATCGCTCTCTCTCATTACCCTTACTATTTATATCATTAATCTATTTTACTGTCATTATAATTGTAACATTTTTATCATCATATTTTTATCAAAATGTCCATATTTATTATCATTATTACTATAATATTTTTATCATTATATTATTAATACTATTTCCCAATCGTAAGGTCATGGGTCACGCGTCTGTTTGCATTACAACATGGTTAAGCCACCGATTGTTTTAAATCAACTTTTATTACATAAATTAAATACTGTGAAGCAGGCACTACCTCATGACCTGAGATTTCCTGCTTCCTGTCTCCCCTTCCGCTTCTAACCGCTCCGGACTCCTGGCAAAGGATGTATTGTTATCTCGGATGCCCTGGAGGGGAGAAAATTATCCTAGGTTGTCTGTGTCGCCATACAAATAGTAGATAGAAGCAAAGGCAAAGGAGGTCAACAGCAGGGCAGAGACAGGACAGGAGGGAACAGGGCAGTTCTGATCTCCTGACACACCCGCTTGAGGCAAGTGTATTCGGGCACCTCCGATAAACTGCTAGTTTACGGACAATTCTCTCTCTCTCTCTCTCTCTCTCTCTCTCTCTCTCTCTGCACTCTCACTCACTCTCTCTCTTTCTTCTACTTAATGTTTTGCGTACCTTATATAGATCTATATAATATATATAAGATATATAATATATATATATATATATATATAATTTATATATATAATATATAATATATATGCATGTATGTGTGTTGTTGTGTTTGTTTATTCATTTATCTATTTATCTATTATACATACATACATACATACATACATATATATATAAATATATATATTTAATATATATATATAAAATTTTTATTTATATTATATAATTTATATATATAAACAATAAATAAAATATTATATATAAAATTGGATATATATGCAGCCATATATATATCTATTTATATATATATGCCAGCCATGCAGCCATATATATATTATAAAATATATAACAATCATATAATATATATATATATATATAACATTATATAATATATATATATATACATTTCTACCTCTTATATAATATAATAAGATATATATATATATATATAAATAATATATATTATTATATATAAAATATATATATATATATATATAATTAAAATATACGTATATATAAATATATATAATATATATACATATATATATATATTTATAATATATATATACATATATATATAATAAATATATATGTAGCACATATATACATATTATAATATATATATATATATACATATTCATTTATATATATATATATATATATATATATATATATATATTTAAGTAATCGCTTGTGTACACATACATATGCGTCTGTGTGTCCTCTGCACCACTCGATTTTTCGTTCCGGTTGGTGCTTTCTGTAAACAAAGCAGGCTGTTATTGTTTCTGAATGAAAAATATTTCTTGTCGCGGGAAACTTTTTTTTTCAAAAGTCACACAATGTACTTACTGTTTTCAATTTGCTAATGCACCGGCAGTCATAAAAAGAAAAGTTACGTAACTACCCTCTGCCAGACTGTCTTGAGGATGCTGGCAAGTGTTTATCTACACATGGAGTATGTATGATATAGTACTGATAAGCCTTGGCATAATTTGGCTTGCAAGGGATGATAAAACGGAAGAGACGGATGAGAAATGGTGATCGATTTTACGCCATTGGTATACGATCAGGCCTGTTCGTTCACATTCTCTTGCTTTCATTCTGTAACATCCTGTGAATGCATGGCTGTCAATTGGGAGAAAGTTTCTGCCAATAATGGGACTCTGTTTCTCTCTCTTGTGTCGTCCTACTCTATGCCAATCCTCTCTCTCTCTCTCTCTCTCTCTCTCGACTTCTCTGCCTCTTCTCTCTTCCTCTTCTCCGACCTCTCAGCTCCTTCTCCTCACTCCTCTCTCTCTCCACTTCCTCTCGTCTCCTCTCCTCCACGTCTCTCTCTCTCTCTCTCTCCCATAGTATGAATAAACTTATCAAAAACAAATCTTTCTTTCTCTCTCATTGTATCTCTCTCTCTCTCTCTTTCTCTCTCTTTTTCTCTAGTTCTCTCTCCCAGCCCCTTCTCTCCTCCTCTTCCTCACTCTCTCTCCCCCTCCCATCTCTCATCTCTCTCTCTCTTCCTCTCCCCTCTCTCTCGTCTCTCTCACTATATCCTAATTATATATATAATGAATATATATAAACTATATATATATATATATATTATATAGAATTATATATATATACATATATAATATATATATATATATATATATTATATATATAATATATATATATATATAAATATGATATATATAATATATATAGTATATATATATATATATATATATAACAATACATATATATATGCTGATTCCCTTCCTTCGTTCTCTCTCCATATGTAGATCTTTATACAAGACATTCATTAAGCAACAATAAAACAATACAATACAACAGAACAACACATCTCGCCATAACAACACTGGCAACAATACCCATCATAACAACAATGTAAAAAACAAAACCGACAATAAAGTATGCCATAACAAAAATGACAACAAGAAAACAAACTAGAAGACAAAATCGCCCACAGGACAAAGAAATTTATCCAGTCCTTCAAAGGCAGTGGGAGAAGGTGGATAAATAGTTGATAAGGAGGTATCAATGGGGCAAATTTCCGTGTACTCTCAACAATCTACAATTTTCTGCACGTATGCTTCAATTTGTGCCACTGGAATGTCGTTTATAAACCCTTTGGAAACTTGTCTAGACTGGCTTCTTTTTATGATGTCATAATTGTGAAATATTAGTTGTAATAAATGAGACGATTATAAACTATAGAATTTCTCTTTCCGCGAATAATAAAAAAATAAAAAAATAAAATGGCGTAACTTTCTAAGTCTGGCTTCCCTAGTTCCCCAGATAGTGCGCCTCGATCTGGCCATATGGTCGATAATCCCTGGGTGGAGCCTGGGACTACCGTCTGTAATCAATAAAACAAACGTATGTCACTGTTCTTATCATTCCATATAATACTGAGAATTTGAGAATATCAACATGTGTGATGTTATGATTAATCATATCACGATAAAAATATCTTTTATTCACACACAGTATCTTCATTTGATTTGTATGGATCGCGAGGCATTTTCATGTACACGCGGTAATCTGTACAAATTTGAAGATAGTACACAATAAGCCTGTAGAAAGTACGCCGTGCAAGACATAAGCCATCTGGGGCTTGAGAACCTCCAGCAAAAGTAGGGACAGGTTAGAAACAAGACTGACTGTAACGAAGATTTATACAGTTGGATTCCAACTATAATAGTCTAGTCCTTCCGGAGCTGGTGATGGTAATCTCTTTGTATGTCCATCTCTCTCTCTCTCTCTCTTTCTTTCTTTCTTTCTCTCTCTCTTTCTTTCTCTCTCTCTCTCTCTCTCTCTCTCTCTCTCTCTCTCTTCTCTCCGCGCTTCTCCCCCCCCCCCCCCACCCCCCCTTCCCCCTCCCTTCCTCTCATCTCATCCTTTCTCCCCTTCTCTCTCCTCTCTCATCTCTCTCTCACTCTCTCTCTCTCTCTCTTCATCTCTCTCTCTCTGCTCTCTCTCTCTCTCAAAGTCCTCTCTCTCTCTCCTCTCCTCTCGTCACCTCTCTCTCTCTTTCTTTTTCTATTTTTTTTTTTTTTTTTCTTGTTTTTTTTTACTTTCTTTTCTTCTTTCTTTTCCCTCTCCTCTCTTTCCTTCCCTTTCTTTCTTTTCTCTTCTTTACTTCTCTCTCTCCTCTCCTCACTCTCTCTCTCTCTCTCTCTTCTTTTATCTTTCATCTTCTTTCTCTCTCCTCCTCCTTCGCTCTCTCTCGCTCGCTTTCGCCCTCTCTCTCTCCTCTCTCCTCACCTCTCTCTCCATCTCCCTCTCTCTCCACTTCTCCTCTCCCTATCTCTCCGCTCCTCTCCTCTCTCTCTCCTCTCTCTCTCTCTCTCCCCTTCTCTCTCTCTCTTCCTATTCCTCATCCCACCCTCTCTCTCTCTCCTCTCTCTTTCTCATCTTCTCTCACTACTCTCTCTCTCTCTTCTAGCTCTCTCCATCGCTCTCCTCTCTTCTCCTCTTTCTTTCTCTCTCCTCTCTCATCTCTATCGCGCTCTCTCTC
>NW_028234417.1:20366873-20369373 GCF_977035675.1 Penaeus japonicus
TTGTTCTCTGTTTTTGTCTTTATTTCTTTATTTCTTCCTTCTTTCCCTCTCCTTTCCCCCAATTTTTTTGTCGTTCCCTCTCTCTCTCTCTCTCTCTCTCTCTCTCTCTCTCTCTCTCTCTCTCTCTCTCTCTCTCTCTCTCTCTCTCTCTCTCTCTCTCTCTCTCTCTCTCTCTCTCTCTCTCTCTCTCTCTCTCTCTCTCTCTCTCTCTCTCTCTCTCTCTCTCTCTCTCTCTCTCTCTCTCTCTCTCTCTCTCTCTCTCTCTCTCTCTCTCTCTCTCTCTCACACACACACACACACACCCACACACACACACACACACACACTACTTCCCTCTTTCTCTCTCTTTCTTTCTCTCTCTCTCTCTCTCTCTCATTTTACCTCCCCTTTTCCTCCCGCTCCCCGTTCCTCTTTCATTCTCTCCCCTTCCTCTCTCCCTCCCTCCCTCCTTATCTCCATCCCTCTATCGCTTTCCCTCTCCCTTTTTCTTCCCCTTCCCCCCCCCCCCTCCCTTTCCTCTTTCTCCTCATCCTCCCTCTCCTCTTTCCTCCCTTTATTCCTTTTCCCTGTATCTGTTTTGGTAATGATGTGCAATAGCTTAACAAACCTCGCAGATTGATATGATATCGATGGCTTTTGTGATGATGAAATTGATGGTGATGGTGAATGCGAAGGTGATAGTGATGATGGGGGGGGGGATGATGATGATGACGAAGGTGATAGTGATGGTGAAGATGATGATGATGGCGATAGTGATGCTCATGCGGATAGTGATGGTGGTGGTGTTAGTGGTGGTGATGATGATAATGATAATGAAGAGGATGATGTCGATGACGATGACGATACTGCTAAAATAGAGAAAAACTATTATAATTATTAATACTACGACTCGATGAGTTTGCAACATCGAGGAAGTTGCAAGTTCCCCCGGACGTAATCATCAGGCCTTTCTTGTCAGTGCCTGATTAGTGATTGATTCGATCATTATAGACTGACTTTGTTCCTGGAAAAGACGAGTTTCACGTCTTTATTGTTTGTTTTGTTTTGTTTTCTCTCAAGCTATTTTCCCTGCTCAGGTATTATCGTATTTCTCTTTTTCTTTTTCATATCTTCTATCTCGTCATTTATATCTCTCTCTCTCTGTCTCTCTCTTTCACTCTCTCTCTCTATCTTATTTTCTCTCTCTCTCTCTCTCTCATTTTTTCTCTCTCTCTCACTCACTCACTCTCTCTCTCTCTCTCTCTCTCTCTCTCTCTCTCTCTCTCTCTTTTAACCTTAACTTCGAACTCAGCCCTTTATATCACTATCTTCGCCTCCAAGGTCTATATCTTCGCTTCTATTTATTCTCGCTATCGACCCGGCGGCTTCTGCCTCTTTGATAAGACGTCCTTTTCCAAGTATGTCACACTAACAAAATGGATTATCTATTACATTATATCATTACACTAATACTATTATGTTTATTATTGTTATTACTTACGTGAGCATTACTGACTTTATCACATTGACTCTATAACAATATCCCCCCAAAAAAGTACAATATTATCACTTTTACTCACCAACAATACAATCCCTATGCTGTATCGTTGCAACATGTATAACCAAACCGAAATGTTAACCCTCATAGACAATGATTTATGTTTTGCTACATGGTCCGCATAGAGACCTTTCTTTGTTTACATTTACGAATCAACGGGCCCATGCTGTACATATGTGTATATTGTCGTGTTGTATTTGTGACGATTTCCCCTTTTATTAATAAACTAGTATTGACCATAAAGCAGGTGTATACTTAACAACTTCTAACTAGCAACACAAAGTACAAAATCACTAATAATGCAAACAATTCTAGTCATTAACAACATAGAACTAACATAGGCACATCCCTCTCCCATTCCGAATCTCATCACTAACAATACAAACACCAAATCAGAAACACCACAAAATACCTACAGAAACACTACCTCTCCCCCCACCCCCCTCCCCCCCATCCCGAGTCCAATCACAAGAAACAAAAAGTTCGGACAAAAACACTACCTTCTCCAGCCAAGGTGGTTGCGGCTGTCGACCTCAGGAGAGAGTGACGTGTAAGTGTTCTCTCATCCTTCCTCGCAGTTCAATACATTACCATTCGTCGACTTGGCCCTGAGCAGTTTTCAATAACACCAGGATTCTCTTGAACGACGCGGGGAGGTTTTTGGCTCACTGTGTCTGGACGAAACTTTGTGTGCGTGTTTCTTTTAGATGTAGAGAAGATAAGAACGAGAGAGCAGGTTTGCTGGAAGGTTTATCCAATAAAGATTCTCAGGTTTTTGTAATGCTCTGCTCAAGAGTTTTGTGCTTTAATGTTATATAACTTTGAATGTAGACACACCGCCGTGCATGCACACACACACACACACACACACACACACACACACACACACACACACACACACACACACACACACACACACACACACACACACACACACACACACGCACACACACAATCAAACAA
>NW_028234417.1:20379373-20381873 GCF_977035675.1 Penaeus japonicus
TATATGGGAGACTACCGTGACTATTCACTAAAATTCATAAAAAAAAAAGATGAATTCGATTACATTAAATAACAAAAGATTAAAAAAGTTTGATTGCATGAATTCCGTGAACAAATAAAACACCAAAATCATCCATTTTTTAACATTCTATCATAAAGAGAAAAATCAAATTACTGGAACCACAAATAAACAACAAAATCAAGAGTTTATTTTAGGGAAATCAAGCATACAACGTAAGTTATGTTGTATGTTATCATATATGAATAACAGTACTTCTAGAATTATGTTGTTTCTCCATAACACTGATATTTCGAAATCCTTTGTTGCGGAAAAATCCACCATCAAATAAAAGCCAATAACGATGTGCAGTGAGATGTGCAACTTTTGTGATTATATTTTAACATTTGTGAGGATATTTTATTTACACATTCCATCGTTAATAATTAGATAGCTGTTTTTAATTAGATTTGTTTGGCTAAATAAATGTTTAAGAAGTCATGCAGCATATAGGTACACATTATCTATTTCGTACATAGACATATAATTTCATGAATATGTATACATTCCACTGTAAATAAACATAAATCCATGGAAACGTAAACATATGATTTACATTCACCTGATTCACGGAAGTCTACGATGACACAGATGTACATCACCGAAAAGAACGTTGTCTGTCTCAACCTCTCCCTCACTTTCTCTCTCTCTCTCTCTCTCTCTCTCTCTTTCTCTGTCTTTTTTTTTCTCTCTCTCTATCTATTTATCTATTTATTTCTCTCCGTCTCTCTCTCTCTCTCTCTATCTATCTATCTATCTATCTATATCTATGTCTATCTATGTATCTATATCTATCTATCTATCTATCTATCTATATGTATTATATATATATCTTATTGATTATATATGTATATATAGATATAATATATATACTATATATATATAATATATATATATATATATATATATATATCTGTCTGTATATCTATCTATCTATCTATCTGTCTGTCTAATTTTCTCTCTCTCTCTCTCTGTATATATATAGAATATATATATATATATATATATATATATATATATATATATATATATATATATATATATATATCACTTTCTGTCTCTCTAACTCTCTCACTCTCTCTCTCTCGCGCTCCCCTACAACCACATAAGCACACATCGTCCCTCTCTCTCTCTCTCTCTCTCTCTCTCTCTCTCTCTCTCTCTCTCTCTCTCTCTCTCTCTCTCTCTCTCTCTCTCTTCCTCTCTCTCTCTCTCTCTCTCCTCTCTCTCTCTCTCTCTCTCTCTCTCTCTCTCTCTCTCTCTCTCTCTCTCTCTCTCTCTCTCTCTCTCTCTCTCTCTCTCTCTCTCTCTCTCTCTCTCTCTGTCTCTCTCTCGTCTCGCCAGTCCTTCCTGTACCCTTATGATAACTGGTTATTTACCTTCGCCCCGGCACACATCACGCCATGATACTCTGCAATGACCTCAGGGAAGGTCAGAGGTCAGGAGCGCGTGGGGAAATTCTCGACCTTCCATGACATTGATGGAATATTGGAAGGCTGGTGAGGCGCATACATACAGAGACAAATAAAAAAGGATTGTTAAACAGACGGCTTCGTATGATTACTAGACACACATTTGATTACAAAGTTGAAATAGTTTTTAGTCACTGAGTAATCGATTGATTTCTTTCCTTCGTGGCGTCGTATTGACTGGACGAAGCTTTAAACTAACCTTACCTAAGATTATGTAAAGCTGATATAGTATACCTTACGGAGAAAAGTATGGCGTTACTCGTCAAAGTCAGAGTCCTCAAATATTTTTGTTGCTATATGATACATCAAACAATCAAAGTTAAAGTCGTCAAAGTCAAAGTTATCCGGGTCAGGACCTTCAGTCTGTGTTGCAGGATGTGGGGGGTTGGGGGGAGGGGGGAGGGTTTTATTCGCTTTCGTCAGATTCTGTTCGTTCTCGACTTTGCATTACACGATAACTTAAGTTAGGTTCGTTTCCGTTAAGGGTATTAAGCCAGGAATGAACAGAATCAGACTAAGTGCACATACAAGACGCTCTCCGCACCCATTCTCGTCACCTTCTGATCTATTTAGTCCACATTGGCACTAAGTAAGCATTTTCCTGCATATAGATTAATTGGCAAATAAACATAGATTTACCTTAACTGCCTAATGCAGTCAAGGAAAGAGACTTATTTTTTAAACATTCTTTTGAAATATCTGTAACAAAATCATCACTACTGATATAACGGCAATGAAATGAACAGAAAGACAAAACGAAATACCTATTTTTATTCACATGATTTCAAGTTCAATAATCGTAATTACAAGGTAAATAATAACGGAATAAACTAAAATATAAATTTAGATAAATGAGAAAAAAAGAATTGTCGTTAACAACATAATCTAAAAAACAGAAAAAGGATATTTTTTGTGACTAAAATAACGGGGGAGAAAAGTATAGTTGTGCATTTAGATCGAAATTCAAAAAA
>NW_028234417.1:20391873-20399373 GCF_977035675.1 Penaeus japonicus
ACAACAACAAAAAAAAAATGATGGCACTTTTAATACCTTGAATGAAATCTCAGTTCTGCATTTTCCTTTTTTCAGCTTGGTTTTGTTTTTGTTTTTTATTGTTCACTTTATTTATTTGTTTATTCATTCTTTCGTGTACTTTCTGCTATCCAATGATCTGTCTTCAGCCTTCTATCGCTTATTTTTATATCAATTATGATTTATATATCTATATACAATCTATCTACTTAGTTATCTTATAGATATGATAATCTTTCTAAAACTTTTATTTTCTATAAGTAATACTTTGTTATAATAAGCTCCTAATAATGTTCTATCTTCTATCAAAGCAAACATATTTCATTCCATTGTGTTATCTATTAATATTCTACATAAATAGTGTCGTTAACTTCAAACACTCTTTATCATTTTTTTTTTTTTTTTTTTTTTTTTTAACAAGCGGCAGAATATAAACTTGCTTGCACTGTTCTTTCACTTAAGAGTGTATGAAAGCCAGACCTATTTACGTCGTTGTTGATCATGCAAATGGATACCCTTCGTATCATTAAATTGCTATATTGCAAGACAGATCATTACAATTGACTCATACTCGTTGCACAATAATAACAGAACAAATCAAATAGCAAAGTTCTAATATAATATCCCTTTAGATTAAATATAATGTATTTGTACTTAAATGTGTGTATCTGCTCTCTCTCTCTCTCTCTCTCTCTCTCTCTCTCTCTCTCTCTCTCTCTCTCTCTCTCTCTCTCTCTCTCTCTCTCTCTCTCTCTCTCTCTCTCTCTCCCTCCTCCCTCTCCTCTCTCTCTCTCTCTCTCTCTCCCTCTCTCCCTTCTCTCTCTCTCTCTCTCTCTCTCTCTCTCTCTCTCTCTCTCTCTCTCTCTCTCTCTCTCTCTCTCTCTCTCTCTCTCTCTCTCTCTCTCTCCCAACCATCAGTGAGCGCTTAGCATACCCAGCCTTGCTATAGTGATTATTCCTTTCATCCTTGGTCGGGACGCTAATCCCCTATTAATCACCACACAAATCAGCCTTTTGCGTAAATCCTGGTGACAAACCGGTACGACGAGAAACTATTAAATAATTATGCACGGTCTCTAACACAAGCTCCCTCTTCAACTGTGGTCATAAAAATATAGAATAAAATGATAACAATGGTGATTGAAATAACTCGACAAGAACAGCATCAGTCTTAGAAAAAATAGATAATAATCATTAGGATGATGATCATCGTAATGATATTAAGAATGTTGATGATGATATCCGCAACACACCAGCAATAAAACTAGATTTAAGCTCCACGCACACAGTACATATTAATATTGTCATCACGTTAGATGGATTGACGTATGACTATTCAATCAAATCGTACATGTTGCTGCCTAAATTGCACACCATGTTTAAAAAAAGGTATTTGAGGTATTTTCACAGTGACGCATATATGTATACCAATGTACCCTGATTTTTGCACAGGCTACACACATAATTTTATTGTCATGCTCTACAGCCTGCACTGTAAAAAGAATTTGTTTTCTAACATTTTTTCAATAAATACCGACAGGGGAAACTCTATAATTAAAAATACAGAACAGAATTGTTGTCTAAGGTATACATTTTATTTCTGATGTCTTGATACCTTGGATTCACTCTTGGATGAATAAGAATGTAATATTGAATGTTTGCTTAGACAAAAGGACTCTTCATATAATGTAGATATTAATTTAGTACTATATAATGAAATACATAAAAAAAATACTGTAATATATCACATTTTGACTTTGTTGCACTTTTTCCCCTATTTTTTTCTGATGCAAGAATTACCTTAGAAATTCGTTTTAAAAACTCTATCCGTGTTTTTCTTTCTTTCTTTATCACACATGCGACATCTGGCAACCTCATTCAGTAAAACTGTCAGGTACTGTTTTATGCATATCATTCTGTATTCATCTTAACATTTTGTTACCTAGGGTTATGAACCTGAAAGAAATCGCGGACATTTTATTAGTTTCGGTTACCTAAGCACCACCATACCGATCTGTATAAAAGGAAGACGATGAGCTATTTACGTTAAAAGTTCCACGTGGAAGAAGACATCGAATTCCACGGTAAGTAACACATTTTGTCCCTTTGCTTATGTTTAGTAGTACGGCAAAATAAGGAATCATAACGAATGGGATACATACAGAGTAAAAGAGGTAAAGGCAGTAGGCAACAACGATATATTGCGCATCACGACCGTCACTTGTTTGTTTTGTTTTGAACAGCTGTGCGTCAACCGTTAATTCTTGATGCTGTTCAATACATGTTGCCTGTTCTAACATTACCGAAGCTTCTGAGCTCCACGAATATTTAACATCCTTCATTTTCAGTCTATATAGTGAGTATTTATCTTTAATGTGTAGTGGATTTGTTTCTTAGCTGTCACATCATATTAAATGTTTTGGGAGAAAGCATGTGCGTTTTTGATGGAGAAGTGAATGTTACAGCATTAGAAAAAAGGCATTAGGTCATGTGAAATATGATGTTTTTGGTATTGAATTTACAGTAGAATTGTTTTCGGTTGTCAATTACATCCCCAAATTAGGTGCCAGCCTGGCCAAGTTTACAGCAACATAATACATATTTAAGAGGCTATTATTATTATATTACAAACTTAAGAGTTAGCCCTGCTCATTAAGCAACAGTCTTGAAATTTATTCAAAGATTTTATTCTAATGATTTTCAGGCATTGCAAATGGAATATATGGATAATTCTGTCCAAGGCTTCCTGTTAATGTTACCAGTCAAAAAAAAAAAGAAAAAAAAATCTTGCTCTCTAATTCGAAAAAAAAAACATCAGCTTTTTTGTCTTGTAAGTTAAGTGATTGATATTTTTCTTAGGAATAATTTTATTTTGTATTCTACTATATGCTGATCAATAGGATTTTTTTAAGGGGATATCATTTTTTTTAGGTTATTGCATGCTTATCACTAATATATTTGAAATTGGTCAAGATCCAACTTACTTATTTATAAAAACGATATATCATGATGAACTTTCAATGACCTTATAATCTATAATTATTTTGTATAGATTGGTCACGTGAAATATATCCCTAAGTAATTGGATTAATCATTAGCATTTTTGTGAAACTGAAATAACAAGATCTCATAGATGTTTAAGTGCCGGTCTTTGTATCGTAAGTTGGTCTTTAAACATTTGCCGCTTTTATGAAATTATATTGTGTCAGTTGCATGCAATTATAGTAGTTTTTTTCATTATATATTTTCAAACAAAGGTATGTTAATTCGTGTTACGAACGTTATTTGAGCATTTTACTGTACTAGTTATGTTTAAATATCTGTACACAATCGTATGATTTAGAAAAAGAAGGAAACAAATACCCTCTACAACAAATTACCTTCAAGTTTCTTCCCAAAAAGATTGGAAATAGAAACTAAAAAAGAAAAAAAAGAAAGAGTATACACGTTTTCCCATTCTTTTACATAATGCTTTGGTAAAATATTTACAGAAACATTTTTTGGTAAATAAAAAAAAGATTCTTTTTTTTTTACATTGGGTCGTCACGCTTTTTTTCCTATGTCGCCAAGCCCTCAAAATGATGTGCAGGTCTAATTTCCGTATTTATGATGTTGCCAGCATGTGATTATGGATATTACCAATATGTTATCATGAAACTGGTCAGAAGGAGATTAACGTTTTAGTTAAGTAGCCTGTAGAATGGGACAGAATATCTTTTCACGAAGGAAATGTTTAATTTACTTACATGTTCGTACTTGGTTTTATATATATATATATATTAAATATATATATATATATATATATATATATATATATATTATATATATAAACATCTATATATATTATATTTATATATATATATCTATGTATTATATATATATATATATGTATATCTATATATATATATAATATATATATAATATATATATATTATATATATATATTATATAATGTGTGTGTGTGTGTGTGTGTGTGTGTGTGTGTGTAGCTGTAACCGCGACCCCCATTGGTTTCATGAAAGTATAGAATATATATATATATATATATATTTATATAATAATTGTATATATATATATATATATATATATATTATATATATATATATAAATGCTCATTGATATTTTAGCATTTTCTATACTTTCATGAAACCAATGGGGTCGCGGTTACAGCTACACACACACACACACACACACACACACACACACACACACACACACACACACACACACACACACACACTAGTGATGATGATGATAATAATGATGATATTAATAATAAATACATAAAATAAAAGATTGAGAACTACTGACCTCAACTAACTTTCATCGAAAGAGAGAGCACGACACTTCGCCGACATCTCAAGTGTGAAGAAGATTTGCCACAGAAATATCCTTCTCTCATGTCGCCGAATTTGACAGAGTCCTAAGTTTGGGTAAGTGAAGTCCAAGGGCAGCTTTGGAAAAGTCTTAAAAGTGCGCTCTTGGTAAAAGTCCTTAGTCTGAATTACATAAGAATTTCATAATCGAATGTTGTTAATGTTAACTGCTGTATACCAGGAATCGGTAAAAAGTTCACTTGATAACGAACATTGTCAAAATTATTTTATGAAATAAGTTCTTGTTAACTCCCTTTTCCCTTCATAATCCATCTCTCCTCCTTTCATAACACCGCTTCCTGTTGTAATGACACTTCAACAACGCCTAGTTATCATTCCATAGATAATCTACCTTTTAGTAAAGCGAATTTCAGTAAATGGTATGGCGTAAATCTCTTGAATAGAATCGCTTATTTCCCTCACTTAGATGGAAGGTATTATTCCTCTATCGAAAAAGTGGGCCACGCTCTCCGACCAACCTTGATTGGGAAGGAACCACTCCAAACTTTGCGGTTTTGGAATTTCCTCGCCGCGTCTGGACTTATTACCGCCCGCTATGACGTTCGTCCTTGATTTTGCTCATTTCCTCTCGGGCTTCGTGTTTGTCCCTCTTTACTCGAGACTCACTGCCTGGTGTGTGTGTGTGTGTGTGTGGGTTTTGCGCGCGCGTGGGTGCGTATGTGTGTGTTTTCACCCATTTACTCTCTTTCTTTAATTCTCTCTCTCTCTCTCTCTCTCTCTCTCTCTCTCTCTCTCTCTCTCTCTCTCTCTCTCTCTCTCTCTCTCACTCACTCTCTCTATCTATCAATCTATTTCTCTCTCTCTCTCTCTCTCTCTCTCTCTCTCTCTCTCTCTCTCTCTCTCTCTCTCTCTCTCTCTCTCTCTCTCTCTCTCTCTCTCTCTCTCTCTCACTCACTCTCTATCTATCTATATATCTCTATCTCTCTCTCTCTCTCTCTTTCTCTCTCTCACTCTGACTCTCTCTCTCTCTCTCTCTCTCTCTCTCTCTCTCTCTCTCTCTCTCTCTCTCTCTCTCTCTCTCTCTCTCTCTCTCTCTCTCTCTCTCTCTCTCTCTCTCTCTCTCTCTCTTCTTGTCTCTCTCTCTCTCTCTCTCTCTCTCTCTCTCTCTCTCTCTCTCTCTCTCTCTCTCTCTCTCTCTCTCTCTCTCTCTCTCTCTCTCTCTCGCCCTCTCTCTCTGTCTCCCTCCTTCTCTCTCCCTCCCTTTCTCAGCCGACAAAGAGCGTCTGCAGTTGATGAAATTCTCCCAGACGTGTTGGGATATTCCTTAAAAGGTTTGCAGTCTGATTTCCCTTCGTGCTGCAGAGTTCTCTCTCAGTCTCCTTCGGGGTTTTGCAAAGGCAAAACTGCTTTATGTTTAGGTCTGTGCAGGTCTTCCACTCGGGGTCTTAAGTCGTTGCCTGTGAAAAAAGTGTGGCCTGGGGAATGAAGCGGGCTGGGGGGAGGGGGGGGGGGGTAAGGGATACGGGACAGCTTGGGGGGAGTTCTTGGCATATTTATCTTGGGAGCCTTCTGATGGTGTGACTTTTTTTCTTCTTCTTCTTCTTCTTCCTCCTTCTACCTCTTTTTTTCATCTTCTTTTCTTTCCTCTTCGTAATCCGTCTCCATATCTTTTTCATCTCTCTCCTCTTTTTCCACCTCCTGCTCCTCATCTTCTTTTTTCTTTCTACTCTCTTTCCACCTCCTCCTCCTTCTCCTCACTTTAATCATTCGTCATAAATCTCCTCATCGGCATCCATTTCCTTTCCTCTTCTTCCATATCTTGCTCCTCCTTCTCCCTGTCTTCTTCCTCCTCCTCCTTTTTCTTCTTCTCCTCCTCCTCCTCCTCCTTTTTCTTCTTCTCCTCCTCCTCCTCCTCCTCCTCAATCTCTTCCTCCACTTCCTCCTCCACCTCTACCTCCACCTCCTCCTCCACCTCTTCCTCCTCCGCTTCCACCTCCTCTTCCTCATCATCCTCATCTTCTTCCTCCTCCTCCTCCTCCTCTTCCCTCCTCCTCCTCCTCCACCACCTCCTCCTCCTCCTCCTCCTCCTCCTCCTCCTCCTCCTCCTCCTCCTCCTCCTCCTCCTTCCTCCTCCTTTCCCTTCCCATTCTACCATGACTGAATTCTTTCATAGGATGGTTTCCGCGACACCTGTTCCGAAGTACCAACATTAATCACACCCTAACTCGCCCACCTTATAGTCCACGCATCCTACAATGCCACGTGGAATCCTTCCCTCCTACGCTAACCCATCAAGACCCCAACTCTCCCCTCAAGTGGCACTTTGGCTATATCCGTTCAGAGTGCCATCCTGATCCAGTCCTTCCATAGTGCCATCGACCGCCTTTTGTCTGCCAAAAGTTTATGGTTATTTCGTCGGCGTCGTCGGCGTCTCTCTCTCATTCTCTCTCTCTCTCTCTCTCTCTCTCTCTCTCTCTCTCTCTCTCTCTCTCTCTCTCTCTCTCTCTCTCTCTCTCTCCTCTCTTCTCTCTCTCTCTCTCTCTCTCTCTCTCTCTCTCTCTCTCTCTCTCTCTCTCTCTCTCTCTCTCTCTCTCTCTCTCTCTCTCTCTCTCTCTCTCTCTCTCTCTCTCTCTCTCTCTCTCTCTCTCTCTCTCTCTCTCTCTCTCTCTCTCTCTCTCTCTCTCTCTCTCTCTCTCTCTCTCTCTCACTCACTCTCTCCCCCCCCCCACCTCTCTCTCTTTCCTTCTCCCTACCACCCTGCCACCATTTCTCTCCCCCTCTCCCCCCACCGCTCTCGCTTCCCTTTACCCCGCATCTCTCTCTTTCTCTCTCTCTCTCTCTCTCCATTCCCTCTCTTACACGATATGGCTGATGCTCTATCTAGATCATGCAGTCATATGGATAATATTGAGTATGACATTGGTGTAACAACTGAGCATGTACGTAAGATCATAAAGAAAAGCTCTCCACTCAGGCTGAAACTCTCTCTCTCTCTCTCTCTCTCTCTCTCTCTCTCTCTCTCTCTCTCTCTCTCTCTCTCTCTCTCTCTCTCTCTCTCTCTCTCTCTCTCTCTCTCTCTCTCTCTCTCTCTCTCTCTCTCTCTCTCTCTCTGTCCCTGTAGTATATTTTCTTCTGATCCCACCCG
>NW_028234417.1:20419373-20421873 GCF_977035675.1 Penaeus japonicus
ATTTACAAAAAAAAAAATAATAATAAAAAAAAAATAATAATAATAATAATAATAATAAATAAATAAATAAATAAATAAAAAAATATAAAAAATCCTTGAGATTATGTACACCCGACTTGTCTCGCTGTGTTCAATGATAATGGTAAAGATGACGATAGGAAGTACCATCATGAATGGTAACGTACTATCATTAGTTACAGTGGTAACAACTGTCGTAGTAGTAGTAGTAGTAGTAGTAGTTGTTGTATTACAATTATCGTTAGTGTTATTACCCTTATCATTATTATAATATTATCTATATCATAAATATTTTATATTATTATCACCGTCATTTTTCTTATTGTTGCGTTTTTTTTTATCTTTGTTATCATACTATCATTACTATTTTTGTTTTTATCATTATAATTAGGGGGAAAATAAACTCATTTTTTAGTTTCTTCCTAGAGAGGAAAGAAGTAAACTAAGGAGATGAAAAAAGATAGAGAAAAGATAATATGGGTTAAAAAAAAAAAAAAAATGGTGGGGGAGGAAAGAAGACAAGGTTTTTTTTCTGGAATTAATTAAGATCAGGGAATAAAAATCCTTACGACTGAGTAGCATAGGGCTATCGTTACCTTTCTGCTAACCTATGCCCCTGAGAGCACCCATGGACCCCCTGACACAAGTAGGTTATGTGAAAACGTCTGTCAAAGTTTCCCGATGAACGGTTTATTCACGTCGGGAAATCCATGACCTGTGATACGCTGCCCACTTTTCCACGAAATTTTGAGGATAGGACCCTGAGCTAGGCCTCTATGCCGTTATGCCTGTTTTCGACATACATGCCCCGTCTCAACTTTAGCATAGATATTGTGTGCAACAATTAAAATTGATACACATTCATGGTGTGGTGAAATCGGAGGAAACATCAGATTACCCCAAATTACGTTAATCTAGATTTATTTTTTTCCTAATTTTATTTGCATTTCAGGTGGACCAAATTGTAGATATATAAAATAGTCTATCCATGTTTTAAGGTATTCAAAGAAAACGAAAGCGCTTTATTGAATGCATAGAAAGTGTTAAAATATTACATGGGTAACGTTTATATAAAAGCTGTGGAGAAAAACATAAATCGGGCCATTAAAAAAAAGAAAATTATCGATATCCTCTAAATATTCAGGGAAAGGTGGATTCTTTTCTTTTTCTTATGAGGAAAAGTAACTTCATAATCCCAATTACTGGCACATAAATCGAAAATGAATCAAATTTGCCGTTCCATTTACAGACAACGGATTTTTAGATATCTCATGTCTTTCATGACCTAGGCGAGGTCCATTGAAAATATCCAGGGGCAAATTTTTTTCTTGGGGTGGTCAGGTCTCGTGCTGCCGAGGTGGAGATTTTTATATTTAATAGAATTACAATCTCAGGACTTGAAGGTAGTGGCAGAAGGTAAGGTCGTAAACAGGAATCATGCTTTACTTATGAAACGAACAAACAAGATATCAACGACAAGAACTAATAATACACATGAATAGAATATTTCTAATAAAATTTCACTTTGGGGTAGAATGTTACGGCCATTTGAACCGCCTTGCCGAGTCTGCCGAGCAAACAGCTACCGATCTCAGATCTGCCAATTAACCGGCGAAATGTGGTACTTTAGGGGTAGTTGCCACCACCCCGTGGCACCGCCCCTAATTGAATACCGTATAGCATGCGTCCGCGTGTGTATCTGTGTGCGCGTCTTTTTCATCTACTCATATGAGCCTACCAGTTTTAATTCTAGGTTCTCAAAGAAAAAACTATGGTGAGTTGTACAACAGCAATCGATATGACTGAGTAAAGAAAAAATAATTACAAGTACACAGGCTAAGAGAGAGAGAGAGAGAGTAAGGCGCTGATATTGCATATCATGAGACCTAAGACACTGATTATACTTTTCTACTTAATTCAGTGCTATATTGCTGGTAGTCTGATGTGACCTGACGTATCCTGTTTCCTGTGTCCGTTTCCGCTTCTGAACTGCAGCCGCCCCGGGTAGCTGCGTTTGCTAGCAGAAGCGCTGAAGCATAGAAAGCGACTCAAGATTCGTACTTAAGAGAGACAAAGGACAGACAGAGAGAAGAACAGGCAGAGTGTATAACCGAGTCCACCAATAAAGACCATGACACATGAACGTCAGTCTGTCTTATCCACCGGGCACAATGGGTGAAGCTACTGGATCACAACTACTAGCAACTAGAGGCTTATAACCCGGACATCGAGTGGCTTATAAAGGAAAAGAGGAAGAGAGAGAGAGAGAGGGAGAATTAGATAGAGAATGAGAGAGAGAGGTGCGAAGAGACAATTATCATTCATGAATAGGAGTACTACTATTATCATTGTTGCTATTTTCGTTGGTTTTGTGGTTATTATCGTCTTTATTAATACTGCCATCATACTTTTTTTGTCATCATCATCATCATTGTCATTAGTATAAGTAGTGGCAGTAGCAGTAGCAATACCAGTAGTATTG
>NW_028234417.1:20444278-20446778 GCF_977035675.1 Penaeus japonicus
TACGAGGCTTTCATCAGAGCTTTAGCTTACACTACGGAGGTGAAACAGGATGTGTGCATAAGATGGGTTTGGGGCGCTACTGAATTTTGAGGCGATGAAATTATAAGGCTAATTATAAATCTAATAATTCAAGCGATACTCTGAAAGGGATGATGCGCCTCAAATTTAGAATGTTAGGCTGACTTATGTAGTTTGTAATTTACTTGCCTCCAATGTAATAATTGTGTCGTTTCTTTCATTTGTTAATTTTGCTCTTTTCTATTTTTGATATAACTTTGTATGTTTTGTATTTTTTTGGCATTTAGACAATTTTGTATACCTAGTATGTTTTTCATCTGTTCCTTATTTTTACGTAATAAATTGGTTTTGCCATCCATGTGTTTATCTAATATTTTTCAAATGACCTTAGCATGTCATAATACTTTTGGCATATTTTTGAATACATAACATACATTTTGAATACATATCCTGATGAATTAAATATGAATTATTTTCGTGTAACATATGCATTTTTGACCGAAGGCAATATTTCGCCTCTCGTGTTTATCAAAATTGTGGACTGATTATATGTAAGGCAGAGGGATAGAGAGAGATAAAAGGAAGAAAATCAAGAGAAATAGATAGGAAGAGACACAGAGACTTAAGCAGACAGGCAGACATATACCTACATAAGTGAGCATATAGATATAGCGAAAGATAGGAAGACAGAGATAAGTGACAGATAGAAATGAAGGGAGTTAAGTAAACAAATGAATAGCAGATAAATAAACAAACAAATAGATAGATAGATAGATACTTATAGAGATAGAGAAAGCGACAGAGATGATTTGAGGTAAATCGATAGGAAGAGATACAGATAAACAAGCAGAGAAATAGATAGATGAATAAATGGAGAGATAAAGAGAGAAGATGTAGATAGCAAGAGATACATAGATAAATGGATGAATAAAGAGATAAAGATACTGACAGGTAGAAAAAATGATACACATATAGAGAGAGGCTGTTAAAAGGAGATAAAAAGAAAGATGGATGAATAAATAAATAGACAGATAGAGAGACCAATAGATGAAAAAGGGGGAAAAATCATATGAGATAACTGAAGAAGAAGAAGAAGAAGACGAAGAGGAAGAATAAAATCGTCAGACCTAAAACACTTCCTCCCTTCGCCTCCCACTCACCTTGCGTTGCCGAGAAAGTTGAAATTCCTGATGCAGACAGGGAGAATAAGGTCACTATCCCCCCCCTCCTCCCCCCAGATAGACAGACAGAATAAGAGAGGTAGCCGTTCACCGAGCGCCAATCAGGCAATCCTTTAAGAGGGGAATCTGCCAGCGATGTCATACCTCTAACTAATGGATGAAATCTGTCTACACAGGATCCTACTTTTTAGTCGCACATTATCTTAGTATCATTTTGTAGATTCATTTTCTGATAAATTCTATTATACTTTATTGCTCTTTATACATGTATATATTTATATATACATACATAGATATATATATACACACACACACACACATATATATAAATAATTATAAATATATATTATATATATATATATATATATACATATATATATATAAAATATAAATATATTATATATATATATTTATATATATTTTTTTTTTTTTATATCTTTCTATCTTTCTCTCTCACTATCTATCTATATTTATGTTTTATATATATTATATATTATATATATATATATATATGATATATATATATATATATATCTTTTGACGGTTTCATGTTAATGACGATATTTTGTTTTCGTTCCGTTTCAAGATATTAAGTGTCCCCTTTAATTGTATACTCGGAGCAAATGTAAGTTCTCATCTTGAACTTGTCGTGTAGTACTGTTTTAGTTTTGCACCCACAACCATAGTTTAATGACTACAGTCTGGGGAAACAACTCTGATATAATTTTACATAAAACAAAGCTCTGCCTCACTTCACCCGTCTGTGGAACAAGTTTGCTGCTTCTCTGGATTTAACTTGCTTCAGACTAATACAAAGTATTAAACAAACAGCAAATAACTGATTACTCTACAGCACTTACCTCACATGTATGTTTATGTGTCTTGTATTTGCATGATCTTTATGCATGTGCAATGCATGTAATATGACACTCCTTTTGATAACAGGGATGAAACTGAAATAGGTAGCCATTAGGTTTTAAATAGGAATTATTAAGCAATGCTTAATGCTTTGCGTGTGTGCCTAAGCATGGATATAACCTTAAGCACGAGTTACTTTTATCACCATGTATTTGTGTTTAATAAACTGTAAAAAGAAAAAAGAGAGAGAAAGAGAAAAGAGAAGAGAAGAGAAGAGAAGAGAAGAGAAGAGAAGAGAAGAGAAGAGAGAGAGAGAGAGAGAGAGAGAGAGAGAGAGAGAGAGAGGGAGAGAGAGAGAGAGATAGAGAGAGAGGGAGAGAGAGGGTTATTAGTTTCAACATACTAGGACATCCCTTACACTGGTGCCAGCGAAGGATCGTCCC
>NW_028234417.1:20466778-20469278 GCF_977035675.1 Penaeus japonicus
AAGGTTTTACAGACAACCCCCGTGGGCACTCGGCAGCAATGAATTAGAAATTCAAGTCACAAATCAGGTATGTATATATATATATATATATATATATATATATATATATATACACACACATATATATATATGTACACACGTGTGTGTGTGTGTGTGTGTGTGTGTGTGTGTGTGTGTGTGTGTATACATATGTATGTATATATATATATATATATATATATATATATATATATATATATATATATATCCCTCTCTCTCTATCTCTCTCTCTCTTCTTTCTCTCTCTCTCTCTCTCTCTCTCTCTCTCTCTCTCTCTCTCTCTCTCTCTCTCTCTCTCTCTCTATATTATATATATATAAATATATATATATATATATATATAATATATATATATATATATATATATATATTATATATATATGAATATATATATTTGTATGCACATTTACACACTGGGTTTTAGGAGAGGCGAATCCCCGGCAGCAATTCGCCTAAACAGCTGACAGAAGGCGACCTCCCCGCTGCGCCGCCCACAAGCCTGAATTCTCAGCCCGGATGCTTATTGGCAGAACGTCGTCCTCCGCCTTTTCGATATTCAGACGAGATTTCTAATGCCACGGAACGCCTTTTCAATTGATTAGGGGATTTTGATTTTGATGTAAAAGCCTACGCGTAATCTGGTAACAAGTGAACAGAGTTTGTGACAAACGTAAAAAAGAGTTGTGTTAAGAATTAAAAGTTTGAACTGAATTTATTGTTACAAATACAGAATGAATAACTCTACAATGCGAGGAATGCAAATGACGAGTTTCAATGTTATATCTTCATCAGTATTGCATTTGATGTAATGCTTTACGCAATAGTTTATTTATGTGTGGCCTTTGAGGTTTCGACTGCCTCTTCCGTGTCATTATATATTTGTATAAATCTATTACGCAATTCAGTATTTTTTTTATTGACAGTACAATATTCAGCTTTTAACAAAATAAAGATCTACCCTGAGATATAGTCATAAATCTTAAAAAAAAAAAAAAAAAAAGAAGCTCTGGTGTGATATCCAACGACTATACATGATGCAAAGAAAATTCCGCAACGCATATTCCAGCGAGACCAGCAACACGTTTTAGCCGAGCCTTTTGTGAGGCATTGTGTCAAAGTCTTAGCTACAAGATGCTCACGTTGGAGGCTTAAATATACTTTGCCAGCTTTCCTGTTTCACGTTTTAATGTATATTTCGGATCCGGCGTCTACCAACATGCTCGGGGCTTTCTTCATGATTGATAGGGTTACTGATCAAAATGTGTTGTTTGTCGTGCAGGTGTAATCAAGCATGTTACATTTATAGCCTTGACGTTTATGAAATGTATTTATGATAGGGCTTTGATGCCCAAGACAGGCCTTTTATAAGTAATTATTCTACGAAGGTGAAATTTACGGCGTTATCTGGATTCATGGCTGTTCGGAAAACATTTTGTGAATATCTGGCATAAGACAACCAATTCCATTCGTATATTTCATGTTTTAGCTGGTGTTCTGCTTTTGTTTACAAGTACATCAATTCTCTGTTTTTGTTTTCTTTTATTTATTGATGTGTATTATATATGTATTGATATGAATGAAACGATGAAAAATATCGGAAAATCAATTTTTAGCAAAATCTTGTTTTGTTCAGAGAGATTAATGTCAATTCGGGTTTTAGAAAGCAAAAATAATTTCAGTCGATTTTTTTTTCACACATAAACTTAGACAAAGGGTATCTGTTTATGTAGATTGTTAAAGCGTAAATGAATTGCTGTTATGAGCAAGGATTTCATATGAACGCGCCAATATATCAGGGAGTTGTTGTAGGAGAGAAAAACGACACTGTGTTTGTACTGTTGTTTCTCTGCGGATAGGCTTCTCTGCGTTGAATGCGAGATTTCGTCTTCGCTCAATCATGGAGAGCGATTCGTGAATCATGTGCAGGTCGAGCCTCCTGCCCTGTTGATCCAAATGATGTATCGCCGCTATAAATCAACGTTAATGAATGCGGCTTTGTCATTATTTCATATCTGTGCTAAGTTTATTTTTTCTTATTTGATCTTAATTCTTTGTTATTCTATCTATCTAATTGTTAATTTGCTTCTTTCTTTTGTTTACTTGCTCACTAATTTATTTGTATCTATCTATTCATTTATTTATTTTATCCTCTGGGAACTAGTTTGGCAAGGAAAATTTACAAACACACATAACATATTTCTCATATGTATTTTCAAATCATGTAAACATAGTTCAAACGAAGAATAGAAATACCATACCACTACCATACCAGAAAGTAAAAGAGAATGAGAAAGAAAAAGAACTGAAAGAGAGATATATATTGTGAGATATATAGAGATAGATAGATAGATAGATAGATAGATAGAGATAGAGAGAGAGAGAGAGAGAGAGAGAGAGAGAGAGAGAGAGAGAGAGAGAAAGGAAAAGGGAGATAGATAGAGATAGATAGATAGTTTGATAG